>NC_134690.1:148474004-148676504 GCF_050947455.1 Rhinoderma darwinii
GATTTCTAATATTTTGTAATTAGTGTCACTGATAATAGCTGTGTCCTAATGAACTAAAAAGCAGCCAACCCTATAGGAAATCCCTTACAGGGTAGTTGCTAAAGGCGTACCTAACTTTTCAGTGATCTTTTCGGAATAAGCTGTCATATGTACACACATGAGGAATAATACTATATCTGGCCATTATATGACTTGTATGTGGCATTATTTAGCAGTTTTCCCCTCTGCAGGCTCCATATGTAATTCTCAGTTGTCTCAAATCTAGTGGGAAGAGCCTAACAGCTATCATGTCTTCTATACACAACACACACACAGAAGAGGAGAATCCTGCTCTCCTATCACTATCTCTCAAATATATAGAAGCTGCAGAAGCATGGAGAACATTATACAGCAGTAATGAGCAGTGTAGCTGAGAATCCAGCACTGGTGTGACATAGAAATCTTACCATCACGTATATGTGTTTCTCCCTGCTCCTGCTTCCTCCCCCTGCTCATCTCTCCCCCTCCATAGACTTACATTCAGCGTGACTTACATGCAGCATGTATTGCTGAGTCACACTCTCTCTCTCTCTGCTCCCTCCTCCTGCTTCCCCCTCCCCTCTCCATAGAAAGTTATAGCAGACAGTGAAGAGACACACACCCCCACCTTCTATAGCCAGTTAGTAAGCAGGGAAGGTCAATGCTTGACAACAGGGAGTGGACTTCAGATTACAGGAAGGGAGACACCTAGTGGCAGTAACTTCCCACAGAATTTGCATGGATAAAACAAGTACATTTTAACAGTAAGTGAATTACAAAGTTGATCTATATCAGGTATAACATTAAATTAGCATAAATAGTTTGAAAAGCTAGTGTCCATTTAAATATATATATATATATATATATATATATATATATATATATATATATATTTTTTTTAGAGCTGAACTGGATTTACACTTGCATAAAAGAGAATGTTAATACTTGGTGAACAACAGTCAATGGGTATTAGCTATAAGTTATCTGTACAAAATGTATTGACATAATTGAATATTTTTTATATTCATATTTAGAGTCAGGAGGGAGTATTTCCCTCTATATGAGAGCACGTTTCAGCTAACCGACAGTCTTGACTTCAGGGCCGGCATTGGCTCCCGGCAAACCCGAGCAAGTGCCGCGGCCTACAACCCTTGGGGCGGCCCACTCGGTCGCAGGGTGCTACGCTGCTGCCATTGCTCCTAGAGGAGCACAATCCCTGGTTAGAGCATTGCCGACACTCTGTCCGGAGATTCTGCTCCTGGAGGGAGCCCCTGACGTACCTGTCCATTTATGGACAGTGACGTCAGGGGCTCCTCCTGGACCGGAATCCCCGTCTTGTATGTGCATGTCTCCCATTTTAATACCCGCATTAAGTCCTGTTAATAAAAGTGCTGTAAATGGTTTTCAAGGGTGAGTGTTGTAATTTTTTTTTATATTCATGCTAATGTTGAAAGTGACACTTTATTTGCACAGACCACCACCCGTACATGCAGTTGAAGCACCACAGAGCCCAGCAGTGAACACACTCCTAAGACAGTGTCACGATGGTGGAGTAGTGCCAACCGAGATTTTCTTGTGCTTGAATGTATAGTTTTAACTAGATGAAGTCATATCTTTTTTTAGCCTTTCCTTATTGGTATGTTACTACGTAGAAAAAATATTTAAGTCTCTGTTCACATTAACATTGTAAGTCTCTGACCTGGTTTAACTCCCTTTTGATGATTAGAATAGTGCAGTGCTATTCTCATCTTAAAAATTATAGAAAACCTCAATGGAAACCTGACAGACACTATAATAAGGTCCATCAGTCACCGTTTAGATCTGTTGTACGATGGATCCATCACGTAACCAAGATTAGTTTTAATGCTGGTTTTTAACCTGCACCTATCTCTAGACAGGCGCCCTTTGACCCATATCCTATCTTCTATTGCTCTCCTTGCTCTTCTGCCACTGACTGACGAGGTGGTTGGGAGAACAAAAACAGCCGAGCTCACTGAGCTACACGGTTTCTGTAATTCCCATAAAAGTGAATATGGTTTTTGGAAACCGTGTAGCACGGTGAGCTACGCTGTGTCTGAAATTCGGGAGCTATGGAAACAGTGCAGCTCACTGTGCTATGCTGTTTCTTTAACTCACATTCCTTTCTATGGAAGTTACAGAAACTGCATAGTTCAGCTAACTCAACTGTTTCCATACTCCCGGCTACCTCGTCAGTCAGTGGCCGGAGGGCAGCGAGAACAAGAGAAGATAATATGGGGGTTATGGGGCCCCGTTCTAGAGATAGACAGAGAGCAATTGTGACCCTAGGTAGTCAGCAGGTAAAATATATAATCAGCAAAAGGAATGCCTGCAGGCAAACAACAACCCTTATTTCCTGACTACCCACAATATAATAGGAAAATAAACTAACAAATTTTATTAGGCTACGTGTAGCAAAGGACAGACCACATAAACGTCAGTTTAAAATTATCACTGTCAAAGTGCCGAAGTGAAAGCGAAAACAGCCAGCTGGAGAGCTCGGCAGATCATTCAAACGGCCAGGGTGAATACTGACTGAATTAGAGTCAGTTACGAGGTAGAAGCCACACTTGGTGAAACGGCATTAAATTCGGCAAAAGACAGGAGTTAAAAACACACTTTAAAGCCCCCCCGACATGTTTCGCTAGCTAGTAGCGTCCTCAGGGGTACATGGGGCTAATGACGACGCGGCGAGAAAACAGACACTCTTATGGCGATATGGAGTGACGTAGATGGAGGGCGGGTATGCGAACGGGCCGCCAGTCAGACACTTCAGGACAACGCAGACACCAGATGAAGCAAACCAGCCAATAGAGATCACTCTAACAAAGAACCAATAGGAGGCAAGGAGCGACATAGGTATATTGTCGATAAGACTAGATTAGTTTGTGAAAACGCGCATGAGCAGTAAGCCATGACAGGGACTTAGAAAAATACTGAGAGACGAAGCTACCTCAGAAATCAGCGCAAGCGCCGTAGCTAACAATAAGGACATAGAGTAGGCGCCCCGTAATATATTCCTTCAAAATAGACGCGCATGCGCTATGGCACATAATAGAAACTTAGAAAAATGATAAGCACTGAGGCAATAGCAGAAAATGTTATGAGTCGGGGCGAGTGCCGTAGCCGTCAATCCGGACTTAGAGCAAACACATAACGGTATTATCATATTAGCAGCGCGCATGTGCAATGATACTTATACCGGACTTAGAAAAAAAGGGTGGCAAAAACAGAATTGTAGACAGTCGGCGCAAGCGCCATAGCTGTCATTAAGAACTTAGTGCCGATGTGTAGTCGGCATTGCCAAATTAGTGTAGGAAAGGTGCGCTAGCGCAATATGACATAATAGGGACTTAAAGGAGTATGAATAGCTACAGTAACTTGACAAACCGGCGTGTGCGCCGTAACTGTCAGCTGGCTCTTAACACAGAGAGTAGTAATGTCCCCCGTTAAGAATAATAAAGGGCGCCCGATCGGGGCTGCAGGGGCAGTCCACGTCATACACAACTGCACAGCACACTCGGAGGGGAACAAAACAATACATGATCAGACAGAATATTCAAATACACATAAACGTAAATGTCAAGAATGTCCCTCCCATTCACAGTCACAGACCCCAGGGACAGCGGCCCTCCCGCTAGGGCATCCAAGGGTATGCCCACAATGGTGCACCTATCCGTGATAGGCACATCCAAAATCCCAATAGGGATAATACGTACTCCATATATAGATGAATTCTTGAATGTATATAATAAGTATAATAGAACAAGAATAATACTCGCGGTCGCACATTAAGAGACATATATGGTCATAAATGGTGATTCCATAGTAAAATAAACCATAATATATAAAGAGATAGAGCCGCCCTATTAAGAGGGGGCAAAATTTACATAATAGAGGCGATTAATCTAAACCAGAAGCACCAACTGATCGTATATAAGTATAAACGATATAGAGATTATAAGGTATGACAGTAGACAGTGGAGACATCCGTACAGTACATGAAGGGAATTGCGAAACGAATCAAAGAAAGGCACTATAGGTGAAACCTTCATTTAATCCCTGAGGGGTCATGGTATCAAGGCGATGGATCCAACGTGCTTCCTCCTGTAGGAGTTTTCGATCTAGGTTGCCAGCCCTGGGTCCCAATTTTAATTGTTCAATGCCCCAAAATTGGAGTAGCTTGGGGTTATCCGAATGGAACCTATGCATATGTCTAGAGAGAGTGGTATCTTCTTTAAGGTTGATGGTACTAAGATGTCTCGATACTCTGCTTCTCAGTTCCTGCAGGGTCTTACCGACATATAATTTCGGGCCGGGACATTTAGCCAAGTAGATAATCCCGCTACTCTGGCAATTAAGAAATTGCTTAATGTGATATAGTCTATTATCTGAGGGGTTAGTGAAACTTCTAACCCTAGGCATCAAGGGACAAAAAGAACACCTACCGCAGGGGTGGAAACCAGTTACAGGTGATTTTAGCCAAGTAGATGGTGTGTTATGGGAGATGGGGGAATAATGGCTATGTACCAAAAAATCACGGAGATTTTTACCCCTACGATAGGTAATAGCAGGGTTGGCCGGGAGTACTTTCACTAAATCTGGGTCAGCGGTAAGGATAGACCAATGTTTCCTCAGAACACCAACCACCTGGGAGGAGCATACGTCGAAGGTGCCAATGCAACGAATGGCATTGGACGATGGTGGCAATACAGATACAGCACCTCTATCAGAGAGTAGTTCGGATCTTTGAGATGCCCTGGCCCTAGCATAAGCCCTATGGAGCCATTTTTTAGGATACCCCCGTGCCAAGAATTTGTGGTAAAGACCATCGCATTCTTTCTGAAAAGATGACTCATCAGAACAGTTGCGTTTGGCTCGTAGGTATTGACCGATAGGTATCCCTCTCTTCAGGGCAGGTGGGTGATGGCTGTTCCAGTGCAGGAAACTGTTGGTTGCTGTAGCTTTCCGAAATATATCAGTTTGGACACCGCCAACAGGGTCCAGAGAGATCTTAAGGTCAAGAAAATCAATTACCCGATCGTTTATATCACAGGTGAATTTCATACCAATAGAATTGGTGTTAAGCATAGACATGAAGTCGATGAAGATGTTGACATCCCCATCCCAAAGGATGAGAATGTCATCAATATATCTGCCCCAAAAGGAGATATGTGACGTAAAGAAAAGTAGATCGTCGGAGAAGACAATGGTGTCTTCCCACCATCCCAAAAAAAGGTTGGCATAGGAAGGTGCACAGACAGTGCCCATGGCCGTGCCTTTTATCTGATGATAATATTTGGCATCAAAAGTGAAAAAATTATGAGTGAGCAAAAAACGTAATAGTGATAAAACGAAATTATTATGACGATGAAATTGGGTGCCTTTGGTGCTCAGAAAATATTTAACTGCAGTGAGACCTAGGTCGTGCTGAATATTCGTGTACAATGACTCAACGTCTATGCTCGCCAACAGAGTGGTGGGGGTGACATTGATCTCTTGAATCCTGGTGACGGTGTCCTTAGTATCCTTAAGGTGAGATGACAGAGCAGAAACAAAAGGGGACAGAATCTCGTCCACATAAAGACTTATGCCCTGTGTGAGGTTGTCGTTTCCCGACACTATAGGTCTGCCAGGGATAGGGTTCTTGTTTTTGTGAACCTTTGGTAAGGCGTAAAAAGTTGCAAGGGTGGGAGTAGGATTGTACAGACGTTTAAATTCATCCAAAGTGATAAGATTATTACTCTTAGCGTCGGTAAGAAGGTCAAACAGTTCTGATAAGTAGCTAGTGGTGGGGTTGCTTTTTAGGGTGGTGTACGTTGTATGGTCACCTAGTAACCTATGGACCATATCCACATAGTCCACACGGTCCATCACTACAATATTGCCTCCTTTATCCGAGGGCTTAAACACCAAATCCGCATTACTACATAAATCGTCCAACGCCACCCTCTCATCACTGCTAAGATTACCAAAGGCCATAGACCTGTTCCCTCTTAGGCTTTTAAGGTCTTTACAGACCATTTTAACAAAAACATCAATATGTCCATACTGAGAGAAAGGGGGAGTAAGCTTGGACTTGGGGCGCAACGACGACAAGGGACCAACCGCCTCAGAGACTCCAAATTGGTTCTCATGGAGGAGACTCTCGAGAGCCCTCATGGTATTTTGTTCTTGACGATCCTGGCGGATATCGTCCTGTATGGAACCCTTAAAATGCTTGTGTAGGGCCAATTTTCTCGCGAAAAGATTAATATCCTTTGCCCATATAAATTCATTGAAAGGGGGTGCAGGGGTATACGAGAGTCCCCTTTGTAAAAGGGTCAACTGATGTGAGTTTAGACTATATGAAGACAAATTAATTATCTGCATATCGTCATTATTGGTGATTGGTATATTTGGGTTTATGATTTGAGTCCCCAGTGCATATTGAGTGGTCCTAAAAAAGGAAATGTGGTAGAAGGGCCCATGGTAGTATTGGTGCCGTTGCCACCACTCAGAGCTATACTTGGGGTTGGTAACTGAGAGTTGCCCATCATGCTTGTGGCACTTTGGGCATAGGTAGGAACAGATGTAGATAAAACAGATGAGGAGTTGGAGACAGCAGGTGGACATGGTCTATTTCTACTCAGGGGTTCAGTAGGGAGCTGTTTAGATACGGTAGAAATTTTCTTTGAGAAACCAGGCCTGGTATTCCTAACCTTACGCTTAGTACCTAGTCTAGGGCTATCACTGAAACCACAAAAAAGGCCATACTCACTAGGTAGGTGGGTGGGTGAAAACCCGTTCCCATCAGGACGCAGACGGGTCAAAGAATGCTGCAGAAGGAGTGTGCATTAAATAGTGATAGCCCCTCCCACTAGTCTTGAGGGGAGTGGCGGACTAAGTGCTCAAAGGTGTGCGATAAATGAGTGTCAGTGTAGTGCTAGGGTGTGAATGGATGGTAAAAAATAAATATGTATGTATGAAAGTGTCAGAACTGTGTAATAATGTAATAAAAATAAATAAATGTGATGAATAGGGGTCAGTGCTGTGAATAGTACATGGGGTGTCAGTACTATGTGTAATACGTGGAGGGATAATGTGCTGGTCGTCAGGCATGGCGTATCTTGCCGAATAACAGCCTATTTGTAACGCCGCTAGTGTTAGCTAAAGCGGGCTGCTCTGCATTCCAAACCAAACGCCAGCACATCATGCCCTCCCAGCATATATATAAGACCCGGCTGCGTCCTGAAAAAAAGTGTAGTATAAGTAGTAAGAAATATCCATGAAACATGGGGTATTAGTTGTTATTTTGGCCAAAATACGCAAAGCTCGCAACCCAACGTCAAGGGTCCCCAGTGCCTTGCGAGTCCCTAACCAGAACTTTTCGTTCCTAATTTAAAAACACAAACAGAAAAAATGGGACATAAAGATCATCAAAACCACAAAAAAGGCCATACTCACTAGGTAGGTGGGTGGGTGAAAACCCGTTCCCATCAGGACGCAGACGGGTCAAAGAATGCTGCAGAAGGAGTGTGCATTAAATAGTGATAGCCCCTCCCACTAGTCTTGAGGGGAGTGGCGGACTAAGTGCTCAAAGGTGTGCGATAAATGAGTGTCAGTGTAGTGCTAGGGTGTGAATGGATGGTAAAAAATAAATATGTATGTATGAAAGTGTCAGAACTGTGTAATAATGTAATAAAAATAAATAAATGTGATGAATAGGGGTCAGTGCTGTGAATAGTACATGGGGTGTCAGTACTATGTGTAATACGTGGAGGGATAATGTGCTGGTCGTCAGGCATGGCGTATCTTGCCGAATAACAGCCTATTTGTAACGCCGCTAGTGTTAGCTAAAGCGGGCTGCTCTGCATTCCAAACCAAACGCCAGCACATCATGCCCTCCCAGCATATATATAAGACCCGGCTGCGTCCTGAAAAAAAGTGTAGTATAAGTAGTAAGAAATATCCATGAAACATGGGGTATTAGTTGTTATTTTGGCCAAAATACGCAAAGCTCGCAACCCAACGTCAAGGGTCCCCAGTGCCTTGCGAGTCCCTAACCAGAACTTTTCGTTCCTAATTTAAAAACACAAACAGAAAAAATGGGACATAAAGATCATCAAAACCACAAAAAAGGCCATACTCACTAGGTAGGTGGGTGGGTGAAAACCCGTTCCCATCAGGACGCAGACGGGTCAAAGAATGCTGCAGAAGGAGTGTGCATTAAATAGTGATAGCCCCTCCCACTAGTCTTGAGGGGAGTGGCGGACTAAGTGCTCAAAGGTGTGCGATAAATGAGTGTCAGTGTAGTGCTAGGGTGTGAATGGATGGTAAAAAATAAATATGTATGTATGAAAGTGTCAGAACTGTGTAATAATGTAATAAAAATAACAACTAATACCCCATGTTTCATGGATATTTCTTACTACTTATACTACACTTTTTTTCAGGACGCAGCCGGGTCTTATATATATGCTGGGAGGGCATGATGTGCTGGCGTTTGGTTTGGAATGCAGAGCAGCCCGCTTTAGCTAACACTAGCGGCGTTACAAATAGGCTGTTATTCGGCAAGATACGCCATGCCTGACGACCAGCACATTATCCCTCCACGTATTACACATAGTACTGACACCCCATGTACTATTCACAGCACTGACCCCTATTCATCACATTTATTTATTTTTATTACATTATTACACAGTTCTGACACTTTCATACATACATATTTATTTTTTACCATCCATTCACACCCTAGCACTACACTGACACTCATTTATCGCACACCTTTGAGCACTTAGTCCGCCACTCCCCTCAAGACTAGTGGGAGGGGCTATCACTATTTAATGCACACTCCTTCTGCAGCATTCTTTGACCCGTCTGCGTCCTGATGGGAACGGGTTTTCACCCACCCACCTACCTAGTGAGTATGGCCTTTTTTGTGGTTTTGATGATCTTTATGTCCCATTTTTTCTGTTTGTGTTTTTAAATTAGGAACGAAAAGTTCTGGTTAGGGACTCGCAAGGCACTGGGGACCCTTGACGTTGGGTTGCGAGCTTTGCGTATTTTGGCCAAAATAACAACTAATACCCCATGTTTCATGGATATTTCTTACTACTTATACTACACTTTTTTTCAGGACGCAGCCGGGTCTTATATATATGCTGGGAGGGCATGATGTGCTGGCGTTTGGTTTGGAATGCAGAGCAGCCCGCTTTAGCTAACACTAGCGGCGTTACAAATAGGCTGTTATTCGGCAAGATACGCCATGCCTGACGACCAGCACATTATCCCTCCACGTATTACACATAGTACTGACACCCCATGTACTATTCACAGCACTGACCCCTATTCATCACATTTATTTATTTTTATTACATTATTACACAGTTCTGACACTTTCATACATACATATTTATTTTTTACCATCCATTCACACCCTAGCACTACACTGACACTCATTTATCGCACACCTTTGAGCACTTAGTCCGCCACTCCCCTCAAGACTAGTGGGAGGGGCTATCACTATTTAATGCACACTCCTTCTGCAGCATTCTTTGACCCGTCTGCGTCCTGATGGGAACGGGTTTTCACCCACCCACCTACCTAGTGAGTATGGCCTTTTTTGTGGTTTTGATGATCTTTATGTCCCATTTTTTCTGTTTGTGTTTTTAAATTAGGAACGAAAAGTTCTGGTTAGGGACTCGCAAGGCACTGGGGACCCTTGACGTTGGGTTGCGAGCTTTGCGTATTTTGGCCAAAATAACAACTAATACCCCATGTTTCATGGATATTTCTTACTACTTATACTACACTTTTTTTCAGGACGCAGCCGGGTCTTATATATATGCTGGGAGGGCATGATGTGCTGGCGTTTGGTTTGGAATGCAGAGCAGCCCGCTTTAGCTAACACTAGCGGCGTTACAAATAGGCTGTTATTCGGCAAGATACGCCATGCCTGACGACCAGCACATTATCCCTCCACGTATTACACATAGTACTGACACCCCATGTACTATTCACAGCACTGACCCCTATTCATCACATTTATTTATTTTTATTACATTATTACACAGTTCTGACACTTTCATACATACATATTTATTTTTTACCATCCATTCACACCCTAGCACTACACTGACACTCATTTATCGCACACCTTTGAGCACTTAGTCCGCCACTCCCCTCAAGACTAGTGGGAGGGGCTATCACTATTTAATGCACACTCCTTCTGCAGCATTCTTTGACCCGTCTGCGTCCTGATGGGAACGGGTTTTCACCCACCCACCTACCTAGTGAGTATGGCCTTTTTTGTGGTTTTGATGATCTTTATGTCCCATTTTTTCTGTTTGTGTTTTTAAATTAGGAACGAAAAGTTCTGGTTAGGGACTCGCAAGGCACTGGGGACCCTTGACGTTGGGTTGCGAGCTTTGCGTATTTTGGCCAAAATAACAACTAATACCCCATGTTTCATGGATATTTCTTACTACTTATACTACACTTTTTTTCAGGACGCAGCCGGGTCTTATATATATGCTGGGAGGGCATGATGTGCTGGCGTTTGGTTTGGAATGCAGAGCAGCCCGCTTTAGCTAACACTAGCGGCGTTACAAATAGGCTGTTATTCGGCAAGATACGCCATGCCTGACGACCAGCACATTATCCCTCCACGTATTACACATAGTACTGACACCCCATGTACTATTCACAGCACTGACCCCTATTCATCACATTTATTTATTTTTATTACATTATTACACAGTTCTGACACTTTCATACATACATATTTATTTTTTACCATCCATTCACACCCTAGCACTACACTGACACTCATTTATCGCACACCTTTGAGCACTTAGTCCGCCACTCCCCTCAAGACTAGTGGGAGGGGCTATCACTATTTAATGCACACTCCTTCTGCAGCATTCTTTGACCCGTCTGCGTCCTGATGGGAACGGGTTTTCACCCACCCACCTACCTAGTGAGTATGGCCTTTTTTGTGGTTTTGATGATCTTTATGTCCCATTTTTTCTGTTTGTGTTTTTAAATTAGGAACGAAAAGTTCTGGTTAGGGACTCGCAAGGCACTGGGGACCCTTGACGTTGGGTTGCGAGCTTTGCGTATTTTGGCCAAAATAACAACTAATACCCCATGTTTCATGGATATTTCTTACTACTTATACTACACTTTTTTTCAGGACGCAGCCGGGTCTTATATATATGCTGGGAGGGCATGATGTGCTGGCGTTTGGTTTGGAATGCAGAGCAGCCCGCTTTAGCTAACACTAGCGGCGTTACAAATAGGCTGTTATTCGGCAAGATACGCCATGCCTGACGACCAGCACATTATCCCTCCACGTATTACACATAGTACTGACACCCCATGTACTATTCACAGCACTGACCCCTATTCATCACATTTATTTATTTTTATTACATTATTACACAGTTCTGACACTTTCATACATACATATTTATTTTTTACCATCCATTCACACCCTAGCACTACACTGACACTCATTTATCGCACACCTTTGAGCACTTAGTCCGCCACTCCCCTCAAGACTAGTGGGAGGGGCTATCACTATTTAATGCACACTCCTTCTGCAGCATTCTTTGACCCGTCTGCGTCCTGATGGGAACGGGTTTTCACCCACCCACCTACCTAGTGAGTATGGCCTTTTTTGTGGTTTTGATGATCTTTATGTCCCATTTTTTCTGTTTGTGTTTTTAAATTAGGAACGAAAAGTTCTGGTTAGGGACTCGCAAGGCACTGGGGACCCTTGACGTTGGGTTGCGAGCTTTGCGTATTTTGGCCAAAATAACAACTAATACCCCATGTTTCATGGATATTTCTTACTACTTATACTACACTTTTTTTCAGGACGCAGCCGGGTCTTATATATATGCTGGGAGGGCATGATGTGCTGGCGTTTGGTTTGGAATGCAGAGCAGCCCGCTTTAGCTAACACTAGCGGCGTTACAAATAGGCTGTTATTCGGCAAGATACGCCATGCCTGACGACCAGCACATTATCCCTCCACGTATTACACATAGTACTGACACCCCATGTACTATTCACAGCACTGACCCCTATTCATCACATTTATTTATTTTTATTACATTATTACACAGTTCTGACACTTTCATACATACATATTTATTTTTTACCATCCATTCACACCCTAGCACTACACTGACACTCATTTATCGCACACCTTTGAGCACTTAGTCCGCCACTCCCCTCAAGACTAGTGGGAGGGGCTATCACTATTTAATGCACACTCCTTCTGCAGCATTCTTTGACCCGTCTGCGTCCTGATGGGAACGGGTTTTCACCCACCCACCTACCTAGTGAGTATGGCCTTTTTTGTGGTTTTGATGATCTTTATGTCCCATTTTTTCTGTTTGTGTTTTTAAATTAGGAACGAAAAGTTCTGGTTAGGGACTCGCAAGGCACTGGGGACCCTTGACGTTGGGTTGCGAGCTTTGCGTATTTTGGCCAAAATAACAACTAATACCCCATGTTTCATGGATATTTCTTACTACTTATACTACACTTTTTTTCAGGACGCAGCCGGGTCTTATATATATGCTGGGAGGGCATGATGTGCTGGCGTTTGGTTTGGAATGCAGAGCAGCCCGCTTTAGCTAACACTAGCGGCGTTACAAATAGGCTGTTATTCGGCAAGATACGCCATGCCTGACGACCAGCACATTATCCCTCCACGTATTACACATAGTACTGACACCCCATGTACTATTCACAGCACTGACCCCTATTCATCACATTTATTTATTTTTATTACATTATTACACAGTTCTGACACTTTCATACATACATATTTATTTTTTACCATCCATTCACACCCTAGCACTACACTGACACTCATTTATCGCACACCTTTGAGCACTTAGTCCGCCACTCCCCTCAAGACTAGTGGGAGGGGCTATCACTATTTAATGCACACTCCTTCTGCAGCATTCTTTGACCCGTCTGCGTCCTGATGGGAACGGGTTTTCACCCACCCACCTACCTAGTGAGTATGGCCTTTTTTGTGGTTTTGATGATCTTTATGTCCCATTTTTTCTGTTTGTGTTTTTAAATTAGGAACGAAAAGTTCTGGTTAGGGACTCGCAAGGCACTGGGGACCCTTGACGTTGGGTTGCGAGCTTTGCGTATTTTGGCCAAAATAACAACTAATACCCCATGTTTCATGGATATTTCTTACTACTTATACTACACTTTTTTTCAGGACGCAGCCGGGTCTTATATATATGCTGGGAGGGCATGATGTGCTGGCGTTTGGTTTGGAATGCAGAGCAGCCCGCTTTAGCTAACACTAGCGGCGTTACAAATAGGCTGTTATTCGGCAAGATACGCCATGCCTGACGACCAGCACATTATCCCTCCACGTATTACACATAGTACTGACACCCCATGTACTATTCACAGCACTGACCCCTATTCATCACATTTATTTATTTTTATTACATTATTACACAGTTCTGACACTTTCATACATACATATTTATTTTTTACCATCCATTCACACCCTAGCACTACACTGACACTCATTTATCGCACACCTTTGAGCACTTAGTCCGCCACTCCCCTCAAGACTAGTGGGAGGGGCTATCACTATTTAATGCACACTCCTTCTGCAGCATTCTTTGACCCGTCTGCGTCCTGATGGGAACGGGTTTTCACCCACCCACCTACCTAGTGAGTATGGCCTTTTTTGTGGTTTTGATGATCTTTATGTCCCATTTTTTCTGTTAGGGCTATCACTGGTAGATCTAGAAAGTTCCGTGCCTGAAGTCTCCGACTCGGAGAAATCGGTATACACAGTAGTCTGTTTGGGGGTAGGAACAAAGCGTGTCTTATACGTATAAATTTGACCTATATCGAAGTCCCTCCGATCCCGGATGTATTTGCGATGTTTACGCTCCTTTATCTCCCCCTGTAATTTCTCAATGTTTTTTTGTAGTTTAGCCTCTGATGCAACAAATTCAGGACAGGACTGAAAGACCTGTATGTCCGCTATCTCTTTTTCAAGTTGAGCACCAATTTTGCTGTAGTTCTGTTTTTCAAATTCCAGCAAATACTGGAGCATCCTCAGGGAACTCTCAGTAAGAAGGTCCTCCCACCCCTTTGTAAAGGCAGTATTGTCACGATACGAGTTAGGTGTAATATTGATTCTCAGACCCCTATAGACAATCTTCTGCTGTACATAGGTCTCAAGACTGGCTATCTCCCAACAGGAGCGTACAAATTTTTGATACGTTTTTTGAAGGTCCCTAAAAGCTGTATGGATGTCAAATTGATGCAATGGAATATTGTCAGTGGAAAAGACATAAGCCACCTCAGCGGACAAAGTCTCTATGTTGGGCTTCTTAGACAAAAAACCAGCCATAACAAATAAATAGAATGAAGTATAGAGAGTTCCACAGTGGGAACAGGGTCAAAGAGGAAAGGGTAATTAACCCAGAAATATTAGACAGAGAGCAATTGTGACCCTAGGTAGTCAGCAGGTAAAATATATAATCAGCAAAAGGAATGCCTGCAGGCAAACAACAACCCTTATTTCCTGACTACCCACAATATAATAGGAAAATAAACTAACAAATTTTATTAGGCTACGTGTAGCAAAGGACAGACCACATAAACGTCAGTTTAAAATTATCACTGTCAAAGTGCCGAAGTGAAAGCGAAAACAGCCAGCTGGAGAGCTCGGCAGATCATTCAAACGGCCAGGGTGAATACTGACTGAATTAGAGTCAGTTATGAGGTAGAAGCCACACTTGGTGAAACGGCATTAAATTCGGCAAAAGACAGGAGTTAAAAACACACTTTAAAGCCCCCCCGACATGTTTCGCTAGCTAGTAGCGTCCTCAGGGGTACATGGGGCTAATGGCGACGCGGCGAGAAAACAGACACTCTTATGGCGATATGGAGTGACGTAGATGGAGGGCGGGTATGCGAACGGGCCGCCAGTCAGACACTTCAGGACAACGCAGACACCAGATGAAGCAAACCAGCCAATAGAGATCACTCTAACAAAGGACCAATAGGAGGCAAGGAGCGACATAGGTATATTGTCGATAAGACTAGATTAGTTTGTGAAAACGCGCATGAGCAGTAAGCCATGACAGGGACTTAGAAAAATACTGAGAGACGAAGCTACCTCAGAAATCAGTGCAAGCGTCGTAGCTAACAATAAGGACATAGAGTAGGCGCCCCGTAATATATTCCTTCAAAATAGACGCGCATGCGCTATGGCACATAATAGAAACTTAGAAAAATGATAAGCACTGAGGCAATAGCAGAAAATGTTATGAGTCGGGGCGAGTGCCGTAGCCGTCAATCCGGACTTAGAGCAAACACATAACGGTATTATCATATTAGCAGCGCGCATGCGCAATGATACTTATACCGGACTTAGAAAAAAAGGGTGGCAAAAACAGAATTGTAGACGGTCGGCGCAAGCGCCATAGCTGTCATTAAGAACTTAGTGCCGATGTGTAGTCGGCATTGCCAAATTGGTGTAGAAAAGGTGCGCTAGCGCAAAATGACATAATAGGGACTTAAAGGAGTATGAATAGCTACAGTAACTTGACAAACCGGCGTGTGCGCCGTAACTGTCAGCTGGCTCTTAACACAGAGAGTAGTAATGTCCCCCGTTAAGAATAATAAAGGGCGCCCGATCGGGGCTGCAGGGGCAGTCCACGTCATACACAACTGCACAGCACACTCGGAGGGGAACAAAACAATACATGATCAGACAGAATATTCAAATACACATAAACGTAAATGTCAAGAATGTCCCTCCCATTCACAGTCACAGACCCCAGGGACAGCGGCCCTCCCGCTAGGGCATCCAAGGGTATGCCCACAATGGTGCACCTATCCGTGATAGGCACATCCAAAATCCCAATAGGGATAATACGTACTCCATATATAGATGAATTCTTGAATGTATATAATAAGTATAATAGAACAAGAATAATACTCGCGGTCGCACATTAAGAGACATACATGGTCATAAATGGTGATTCCATAGTAAAATAAACCATAATATATAAAGAGATAGAGCCGCCCTATTAAGAGGGGGCAAAATTTACATAATAGAGGCGATTAATCTAAACCAGAAGCACCAACTGATCGTATATAAGTATAAACGATATAGAGATTATAAGGTATGACAGTAGACAGTGGAGACATCCGTACAGTACATGAAGGGAATTGCGAAACGAATCAAAGAAAGGCACTATAGGTGAAACCTTCATTTAATCCCTGAGGGGTCATGGTATCAAGGCGATGGATCCAACGTGTTTCCTCCTGTAGGAGTTTTCGATCTAGGTTGCCAGCCCTGGGTCCCAATTTTAATTGTTCAATGCCCCAAAATTGGAGTAGCTTGGGGTTATCCGAATGGAACCTATGCATATGTCTAGAGAGAGTGGTATCTTCTTTAAGGTTGATGGTACTAAGATGTCTCGATACTCTCCTTCTCAGTTCCTGCAGGGTCTTACCTACATATAATTTCGTATATATATAAATTCATCTATATATGGAGTACGTATTATCCCTATTGGGATTTTGGATGTGCCTATCACAGATAGGTGCACCATTGTGGGCATACCCTTGGATGCCCTAGCGGGAGGGCCGCTGTCCCTGTGGTCTGTGACTGTGAATGGGAGGGACATTCTTGACATTTACGTTTATGTGTATTTGAATATTCTGTCTGATCATGTATTGTTTTGTTCCCCTCCGAGTGTGCTGTGCAGTTGTGTATGACGTGGACTGCCCCTGCAGCCCCGATCGGGCGCCCTTTATTATTCTTAACGGGGGACATTACTACTCTCTGTGTTAAGAGCCAGCTGACCGTTACGGCGCACACGCCGGTTTGTCAAGTTACTGTAGCTATTCATACTCCTTTAAGTCCCTATTATGTCATATTGCGCTAGCGCACCTTTCCTACACTAATTTGGCAATGCCGACTACACATCGGCACTAAGTTCTTAATGACAGCTATGGCGCTTGCGCCGACCGTCTACAATTCTGTTTTTGCCACCCTTTTTTTCTAAGTCCGGTATAAGTATCATTGCGCATGCGCGCTGCTAATATGATAATACCGTTATGTGTTTGCTCTAAGTCCGGATTGACGGCTACGGCACTCGCCCCGACTCATAACATTTTCTGCTATTGCCTCAGTGCTTATCATTTTTCTAAGTTTCTATTATGTGCCATAGCGCATGCGCGTCTATTTTGAAGGAATATATTACGGGGCGCCTACTCTATGTCCTTATTGTTAGCTACGGCTCTTGCGCTGATTTCTGAGGTAGCTTCGTCTCTCAGTATTTTTCTAAGTCCCTGTCATGGCTTACTGCTCATGCGCGTTTTCACAAACTAATCTAGTCTTATCGACAATATACCTATGTCGCTCCTTGCCTCCTATTGGTCCTTTATTAGAGTGATCTCTATTGGCTGGTTTGCTTCATCTGGTGTCTGCGTTGTCCTGAAGTGTCTGACTGGCGGCCCGTTCGCATACCCGCCCTCCATCTACGTCACTCCATATCGCCATAAGAGTGTCTGTTTTCTCGCCGCGTCGCCATTAGCCCCATGTACCCCTGAGGACGCTACTAGCTAGCGAAACATGTCGGGGGGGCTTTAAAGTGTGTTTTTAACTCCTGTCTTTTGCCGAATTTAATGCCGTTTCACCAAGTGTGGCTTCTACCTCGTAACTGACTCTAATTCAGTCAGTATTCACCCTGGCCGTTTGAATGATCTGCCGAGCTCTCCAGCTGGCTGTTTTCGCTTTCACTTCGGCACTTTGACAGTGATAATTTTAAACTGACGTTTATGTGGTCTGTCCTTTGCTACACGTAGCCTAATAAAATTTGTTAGTTTATTTTCCTATTATATTGTGGGTAGTCAGGAAATAAGGGTTGTTGTTTGCCTGCAGGCATTCCTTTTGCCGTTCTAGAGATAGGTGCAGGTCTCAGAGGTTGGACCATAATCTATCAGATATTTATGGCATATCCTGTGGATATACCATGAATGTCCAAGATGGGAAAACCTTTTAATATAGCCGTTTAAATATTTATTAATGAACTACAAGAATATCGGCTTGTAAAGATAAAATGTTTGTGATTTGGGAGGTTAAGTCTTTAAATTACTTGTACATAGATGACCTAACTAGTCATACTAGTTTCAAGATACCACAGTTGTGGGATCAAGTAAGTAGATGACAGCTTACTCTTGAAATAAAGACTCAATACAAATAACTCTACTCATAATTTTTCAGCTCTATTAAGCCTTTCTCTGAAACATCATCTTCCTAATCAATTTATATTGAATCAAGATTTTATGATATTATCGAATATGTTTTATTTGTATAGTATCACCATATTCTGTTACTATATTTCAATGAATGCCTGTATACAATACTGGGAGTAATAGGCTTAGAAAAGCTGGTAGCCAACAACTTTTTCTTTTTTTTTTGCGGTCTGCATTTTGTAACAGAGGGAGAAATAAAATAGTAATTCAAACACATTTATTATCATTATAAGGTACATTTTGGAGGACCAAATTTCAAGTGCAAAGACTAGTGGTTATAGTCAATACATTGGATTATCACAAACTACTGGTAAATAGTGGAAAGTCCTGGTAAGTTTATCTCCTGTGAAGTTTCTGTAGCAGCCTCTTGACGGTGGCAATGACTGTGTATTATTAAATTTGTACAACTCTATATTACATGTAGCCATTGTATTAGTAGAATTTTATTATAGAGTGTATGGTATTGTGGGTGAGCTATTTTGTTCTTTTTAATAATATGATCATTTTCAACATAAGAGATCATACATAAGAATGCCTATAGCATCGTAAACTAATAATGACCTATTGTTAACGTTAGGCGGGATTCACACGACCGGGTCCCGCCCGAGTGTCGGCCGGTAAAATCGGCCATTTTGCCCGGCCGGTTTGCATAAAGTTTTGCATCCGTTCCGGGCCGGGCAGATCTGGACAGTGACATCAGCGGCAACTCCTGAAGGGGAATCCCCATGTGTTCGAGGATTCCGCTTCAGGAGTTTCCCCTGATGTCACTGCCCAGATATGGAGAGAGACATCAAGCGCTCTGTCCAGGAGCGGAATCCCCGAACACACGGGGATTCTGCTCCTTCAGGGAGCTAAAATGGAGCTAGCACATAGCAGAGCGGGGAGATACCTCCCTGCTCTGCTATAGTGGCGTAGCTACAGTAGTAGCAGCCGCAGCAGCAGCAGCTGCTAGCGGCGCCATGGAAGGTGTCGGCCGGGCCAGGGCACTTTTAAAAGAAGCAGGGGAAGGGAGCCAGCGCAGTGCTCCCTTCCACCTGCTGTACACCCCGGCCCTGCCACACAGTGCACAGCGTACAGCCATTCGTCCGAATGGCATAAACTCCTCCACACATTCACTCTGCGCTGTGAGGAGGAGGAGATAGAGCGCAAGGGACGGAAAACCCGGCCATCACTCGGGACACATTCCGGTGATGGCCGTGTATTACCCGGCCCCATAGACTTCTATGGGAGCCGGGCGGCCGGGTACCCGGCCGAAAATAGAGCATGTCGTGTTTTTTGACGGCCGGTTTTCCCGGCCATCAAAAAATCGGTCGTGTAAATAGCCCCATTAGGGGTCTATTATTCCTAATGCAGCCGGGTGCCGGCCGATTTATGAACGGCCGGCACCCGGATGGGAAACCCTGTCGTGTGAATGAGGCCTAAGTGCTCTTTTATGTTTGATACTATGTATTATGGTGTAGCACATTTATTAGCATTGCATTTAGGTACAGATTTTGAGCTGGTCAACAACGATTAATTGGCAATTCGATTCCATATATCTGGTGCAATTGTCTAGCTGCGCTGGGTAAGTGCAAATTCTGTACTTAAATGCAGCGTTTGGAAATGAGTCCTAGAGAGGGACAAATAAAGAAGCCATCCTATAAAATGATTTACTAATATATTTCTCTCAATCATATGGGCTATGGGACTTTTCTTTTTTTTTACAAACCATTTTATATTTATTTTTAAACTAGATGCAATGAAATCTAATCTAACAAAAATTTATGAAATTACCCCTGGCAGATTGTATGTGTGCAGAATTATATTTTATAGTCAACATTTTACATTTCTGGTCTGTGTTGGTATGCCTAAGCTTTAGAAAATTTAAAAAACATGTTTTAATGACCATATACTTGTTTTTTCTTCCTAAAGATGATAGGAAATTAAAATCCAAGAAACAAAAGCCATTGATATCTCTGCATCATAATACCACATTAACAAAGAAATGAGCAACAGAATTCTGTAGGAAAACCATTGAGGTTTAAAGAATTGTTCTGTCTCCATGTCCATTAAATCATTTAGTGTTGAGACTGGCAGCTATGGTTCCAATTAGTGCCAATTGTGATGTTGATTTTTCCTAGTGTGGACACCTGCCCACTTAAATTGAACTGAGACCACCAACTCATATTACATAGGCAACTTAATGGCTATCAAAAAGATTTTACTCGAACAATGGATTAATCAAGGGAAGTTTTGATAGGCAGTGGTTTCACACACTTTATGCAAAATTGTAAATCACTGAAAGCTTTCTTCAGCACTTGGCATGTGGATTGATATCCCCTAATTCATAAATATCTATGTTATAATTATCAAAATATTCCCTGAAGTTGCATGGGAGAGGTTTTATTGTTTTGGAGAAACAAAAAAGAAAAATAATATTTGACATTTTATTATATGCAAGGTTTTGGAAATAAATGTTGCATTTAATAATCCACCTGTGTATGCAAGAGTTGAGTATTTATCATTTTATTTATTCATGTAACTTATATAGCGCCAACATATTTCACAGCGCTGTGCAGAAGATGTCTTCACTCACTGTCCCCAGCGGGGCTCACAAGAAACTGGAGTACCCGAAGAAAACCCACACAAACATGAGAAGAACATACAAACTCCATGCAAATGTTGTCCTTGTTGGATTAGAACTCAGGACTAGTCCATGACGTGGAAGAGTTCTACGGTCTCCTGAATTATAAATATTTTTGAATAGTAAATTTTTTTCTGGCGAGGATAATTTTGATTTTCAGTACTTTTCAATCTTTTAGTGGAGAACATTTTAGACCCTTTACTCACATACACATAATAATAACCTTTCTGGTAATCCTGTTGTATGTTCTCCAATCACTACTCCATTAAGCCATAGTTTCCATAATAAACACTGAAGAGGGTTATAAAGCCTGAAACAATTGTACTGTATGCAAGATCGAATAAAGGGCGTTCCACAAAGCTCTCCATAATTTTAAAAAAATGTGATTGATAAACTGGCTGAAATGGCAAATGGCATTCATAGGCTGCTGCCAAGCTGCTTTACTCCTTCTCTGTTCTCAGAATAGAGCCAATACAGCGTTGAGAAAAACAGCTTAGTCATTTGAGACAGACTGGTTGATGGAGATATACTGCTTAACAGCCACAACCTTTTAAATTGTGTTGCCAAGTGAAGCCTTCATAGCAGCCAGTCTTTCCCAGATCATTATGGTCTTCATCTCAAGGTTAAATGGCTGGTCAGCAAAGTGCTGAGAATGGGCAAGAATGTCTGGCAAACAACCCATTTCTACATCTCAGGTTGTCTAGTATTAAAATAAAAGGGTTTGCTTTTTTTTCCAGAAACATCACCACTCCTGTTTATGAGTTGTGTAGGTATTGTAACTCAGCCCAGTTAACTTGAGTTTGTCATGTCTTATCTCAGGGTCCTTTGACTTTAACCCCTTCAGGACTGAGCCTGTTCTGGCCTTCAGGACGAAGCCGATTTTTCAAATCTGACATTTCACTTTATGTGGTAATAACGCTGTAATGCTTTTACCTATCCAAGTGATTCTGAGAATGTTTTCTCGTGACATATTGTAATTTGTTAGTGAAAAAATTTGGTTGATAACTTCAATATTTATTTATAAAAAAATGTTATCTGTGCGGGGTACATCAGGGTATAATAAGAGGGTATAGTAATGTAGTAAATAAATAATAATTCATAGATATGTGGACGGTGTCGCACTGATAAATGGCGCCCAATCTTATCAGCTTTTGGACGCTCTGCATATTTTTCGTCGCCATATTCTGAGAGCCAGAACTTTTTTATTTTTTCTCCACCGGAGGTGTGTGAGAGTTTATTCTTTGTGGGACAATCTGTAGTTTTCATTGGTACCATTTTGGGGTACCAGAAATTTTTGGGATCACGTTTTATTCAATTTTTTGGCAAGCAGGGTGACCAAAAACCATCAATTCTGACAATGTTTTTTACTCTTTTTTTTTTATGGCGTTCACCCTGGGCTATATATGACCATTTTACATTATTCTGCGGGTCGATATGATTACAGCGACGGTGGACGGTGTATGGACGGTGATTTCAGGGGCTTCCCCAGAGACAAAGTCCTGGGGCAGAGCCACTTCTAGCGCTCTGCCTGGGACCCCTTCTTTCCTCCTGACATCACTGTCCATATATGGACAGAGATGTCAGGGTTTTCCACAGAGACGTAGTTCCGGAGCATAGCCGCTTGTAGCTCTCTGCCTGGTACTCCTTCTCTCCCCCTCACCAACTGATGTGTGAAATATGGACAGCACACGGATGTCGTTCGTGATTTTCACACACTGGATCAAGTTTCTTCCTTTGGCTGAACTAGCTCTCAATAGCCAATAAAAGGAATTGAGACATCTCCGTATTTCTGTGTCTTTGATTATCATCCACGATTCAATTCCTCATCTTCTGTTGAGGTCGATACTTTTGAGACCGAAGCAGTCACAGATCATTTAG
This sequence comes from Rhinoderma darwinii, assembly GCF_050947455.1. NCBI lineage: Eukaryota > Metazoa > Chordata > Amphibia > Anura > Rhinodermatidae > Rhinoderma > Rhinoderma darwinii. The sequence goes on from NC_134690.1 coordinate 148,496,863, forward strand.
GATGCTATCTGGTTGGAGGTATAGCGAAATCTTAAAAAATCAGTTGTTAAACAAAAATTAACTGCAGATAGGCAGTCCTCAGGTACTGTATTTAATGTTGTTATAAAGTTTGGCTGTCTACCAAGAACATTAAGTTGAAGGTTCCCTTTGCTAAACTCAGACCTAAGTACATTGGTCCGTATGAGATCGTTGAGATTACTAACCCATCTCCTTTTCACCTCCAACTTCCTGTGTCTATTAAAATTCCAGATGTATTCCATAAGTATTTACGGAAACCATACCGGTCTCCATTGAGAATTTGATATCCAGCAAATCTTGAATTTCAGAATGGTTTGAGATTTCCTTCAATACCTGGTCTGTTGGAAGGGTTATGGACCTGATGAGAGATTTTATCTTTCTGCTAGGTCAGGTAATGACAACCTATTAATTAAAAGTTTCCATTCCAAGCACCCTCATAAACCTGGTCTTAAGAGTCTAGTGGCCTCTAATAAAGGGGGTACTGTAACGTATTTAACGTATTTACCTTGCTCTGTTCCTGCGCCGATCTCATCAGCTAGCCGCTGCTGCTGGGATACTCACGGCAGAGCTGCTCTTGTAGTCGATTTTCGTGTACTCTGTGCGCACAGCCTCCAAATCATTTGTAATGTTTCAGCTGCTCGGCCATCTGGCCAATCAGAGCGCTAGGCGCTGTATTTAATTTCCCTGTGACCTTGCTTCAGTGCCAGTTAATATTCAGGTTTTTGCGAGTGACATTTCTGTGAAGTTTAAATTCTGACCAAGCCTTAGTGACTACTCTTCTTGGATTTCCGTGTCTCACTAAGCTTTTGCTCTCCATTTTGTACTTGTTCCTCTCCTGGAATTTGACCTTTGACTTCACCCTACCCCTGCATCTGTCTCATCCTCTGGTTTTGTCACCTCTTGATTCCCAGTAACAACTTATTTCTGACTTCTGTTAACCCTGATTGCTCTACCTGCTCGAACTGCTAGTCGGCGACTACTCTGGAAACTGCAATTTGGGGATTTCCTGCAGCAAAGTCCACATCACTCTCTGGAGATTAAAGTGGCGAAACCAGAAACCCCTTATATTTAGCACCCCAGTTTAGCCGGCGCTAAGGGGACTGCAGTTTCGCTATCTGCAGGGGAGCTAATCATTACAATATCAAAGTAATCTGCTAACTGAACAAGGGTGAGTTTATCTGTGTCATTCAATGTAAAATTCTATATTGTCCCCAATGTAACCAGTATGGAACTAGTAGGGGAATGCAACAAAATGCATCATTATACCTTAGAAACGCAGACATTTCAACAGTGTACAGTATGTATATTTTAGTAATGGGTGGTAAGGCAAGCTTAAAAGGTCTATAGAAGTTAAACCAAGTGTAACGCTACACCCTGTGATATGTATTAGCATTCGGACACTTTAAAATTTTTGATAAATTGATGTGACAACGTTAACGTCTAAATTCTTAGTATTTCAAGGTCCAATAAATTTGAAAAGTGGCTTTAATGAAAGTGCATATTTTTTTTTAGCTATGTATGCCTATGGATTAAAGCAAAGCTTTGTAGTTTTCTAATAATACCAAAACTACATAGGTTTGTGTAGATGGATTTATTGCTTTCTTTCAATTATTTCCTGGGGACTAAGAAAATATGTGAAAGTATCTAATGTAAAATATAAAGTAAACTATTTGATTTTCATTTTTTTCCTTCCATTTCCTAATCCTTTTAACTCCTTGTCACTGCAGACGGTTTTCATTTTTTTATAATAGTTTCTTCTTCCGGGCTGTCCAAATGCCATAACTTTATTTTTAGGTCCACAGAGCCATATGAGAGCGTGTTTTTGCGTGTTTTAGCTTTTTAATGGCACCGTTTAATGTATCATATAATGTACTGGGGTGAAATTGGAAAAATATTGCAATTCCTCCATTGTGTTTTGTGTTTAGTTTCTACGGTGTGTGGAAAAAAAAACTACATTTGAACTTCATTCTGCAGGTCTATACGGTTACAGCGATAAATCATTTATATAGTTTTTTTATGATGTACAAATATTAGAAGGAAAAAACGATGTTAAAAAAATGCTGTGTCGCCATATTCTGAGAGCCATAACGTTTTTATTTTTTCGTCGACGGTGCGGTGTGAGTGCTTGTTTTTTGTGGGGCGAGATGCAGTTTGTATTGGTACCATTTTGAGTATATTCGAATTTTTGATAACTATTGCATTTTATTGGTGGCTTAGAGGTTGCGGTCCAAATTGACCGCGGCATCTGTGGTTAAACTTTGTTACAGTAAAGTATCGGCTATATGATACAGCTGACACCTACTTAGTATGGAGCAGACTCCGCTCTTTAAGTTGGCCATTTGATCCATGGACTTTAGTAGTGGCTGCCTCAGGAGCATAAACATTCTAAATACATTCTGAAGATAATCACATTCTTACTGTACTGACATCATATATCTATGATTCAACCGTAACATTAAAACCACTGGCAGGTGAAATGAATAATATTGATTATCTAGTTATAATGGCGGCAGCAAAGTGAACAGTCAGTTTTTGAAGTTGAAAGCAGGGAAAATAGGCAAGTGTAAAAAAAAAAAAATACATGCTCACCTGTTCTCCTCTCCAGGTCCGCTCAGGCTCCCTCAGCATGCTGGGGTGTTCATACAAGCTCCTGACGCCGAGCTGCATCCCGGCCTTATATGTGACGCAGCAATGAATGTCATCAGTCCTGCGTCACATACAATGTCTTGATGCTGCCTGGCATCAGTATGTTGTACGGTATGAGCTGTACCATGCTTAGGAAGCCTGAGCCACAGGGAAGAAGAGTAGCGGTGAGATGAATATTCATTGTTTTTATTTTTATTTAATTGTCCCATGGTGTGGGGTAGTCTAAAGGGGGGGGGGGGCAAGGTATTGGCCTCTACCTTGCTCCGTCCCACATAGTGAAATCTTTGCCAGCTGGGAGTTGGCTAGATTTCCACAATAATACATGCCAGCTTTCTATCGTAAATTATAATAAATTTGTTAAGCCGATGTGGACCCACTCCCTTTGAGAAGCCACGCCCATTTCCACAAATGTGCCTAGGGTGGCGTCAAAATGCCAAGATGGTGCAAATTGCGACTTTTAGACCCTTTTACGACTTTTCTGCGCCAGTAATCTGGGGTATTATGGTTGATAAATTCCTTCCATAGACATAATATACCCATGCACTACTTCCACCGCCTTAGTTTATCAAGAAGAATGGTATATGTTTAGCCAACTGTGCATGTCAGCAAAGTGTGTAGTTAACCCTTTACATTGAATGTCATTTACAACTTTGATGGGCGTGGAGAACGAAGGCTAGCCCTTCTGGTCCAATCACACAGAAGAGATATTGTAGATCAAATTGCAAGCGCCTACAATGGACTGGACAACAGAGCAATGGAAGAAGGTGGTCCGGTGTGCTGAATCATGTTTTCTTTTACAACAAGTGGACGCCCGGATCCGTGTGCGTCACATACCCGGGGAAGAGATGGCACTAGGATGATTATGGAAAGGCAAGCGTGCGGAGGAAGTGTGATGCCCTGGAAAAGTTGTTTTCTGGCATTCATGTGGATGCTACTTTGACATGTACCACTTATCTAAACATTGTTGCAGATCAAGTCGAAGAGGACGTAATGCAAAGCTGTACTGCATTACTTTTTGAGTCGATCCTTCTTCATATATTAAACTGTAATTTAAAGACCCTTCTGGTGCATCTTGTGTGAATGACACGACTATCAGCTTGTACCACCTTTCATGTTGGTTACTATATGTTAATTGACAGCTATTGTTGCTTTAAGTTGGGTTCATGCACGGCATTTAAAGTGCTTTTTATTCGTCTGTTTAATGTTAAAAACGACAGGGTTTATTGGCAGTGTGTCAATAGTAATATATGATTTTTCATACACAGCCTTTTTGGAAGATTTTGACAGTATACGGTGTGCTTTGGTTTTTTTATGCAATGGCAAAGATGAAATTTACTATAGAAACAGTTCTGGGGACATTTCCTCAAACTGTATGTTTAACCCCTTGAGGACCAGGCCAATTTTGGTCTTGGGGACATGAACAATTTTTCTCTACATTGTGCCTCTCTGCATTCTGGCGTTCATAACTCAGCTATACGAGGCCCTGTTTTTTGTTGGACTTTATTTATGTGCCACCTATTGGTACACTACATTAGCATTTAATTTAATCGTTTTTTCCTCCCCACATTCCAGAAGCCATAACGTCTTTATTTTTCCGTCGATATAGTACTATGAGGGCTTGATTTTTGCGGGACGAGTTGTAGTTTTTCGTAGCACCATTTATTTTGCCATATAATGTACTAGGAAACGGGAAAAAAATTATTTGTGGGGTAGAAAATGAAAAAAACAGCGATTCCTCCATGTTTTTTTGCACGCCGTTTTTACGGAATTCACTGTGCAATTAAAACAACATGTTAACTTTATTCTGTGGGTCAATACGATTACGGCGATACCAAATATATATAGTTTTTTCTATTTTTTACTACTTTTACATGTAAAAACCTAAGTGTAAAAAAGAAAATTTATTTTGCGTCGCCAAATTCCGAGAGCCATTCGTTTTTATATTTCCGTCGATTAAGTGGTCTGAGGGCTTATTTTTTGCGGGATAAGCTGTAGTTTTAATAATACCATTTTGGTGTACATGCAACGGTTTGATCAGTTTTTATTAGATTTTTTGTGGGAGATGAGGTGACCAAAAAATAGACATTCTGGCGTTTACAATTTTTTTTTTACGGCGTTCACCGTGCGGGTTAAATAATGATATATTGTAATAGTTCAGACTTGTACGGACGCCACGATACCAATTATGTTTATATATTTATTTTACTATGCTCTAGGGGGGAAATGGGAAAAGGTTTTTTTTTTAACTTTTAATATATATATTTTTTTTTACACCAAAAAAAACGTTATTTAACTCATTTTTACTTTTGTTATTAGTCCCCCTAGGGGACTTCAACCAGCGATCGTTAGATCACTTGCACGATATACTGCAATACTAATGTATTGCAGTATATCGTGATTCTGACAGGCACCTATTAAGCCTTAAGCCTTAATAGGTGTACAAAGATGGCGGACCTGGGGGCGTTCATTAAGCCCCCAGGCAGCCATAGCAACCATCCCCCCCCCGCGATTGCGTTGCGGGGGGCGCGATGAGCTGTTAGAGGAGGTCGCCCCCTCTTTCTGACGATTTAAATGCTGCGGTCGGTATTGATGCCGCTAGTTACTCTGAAGTGTCGGCTGTAGCATGCAGCAGACACCAGCATCGTATGGAGCGAGCTCACTGCGTGAGACCGCTCCATACTTCCCCTACCCGACTTTGGCGTATGGATACGTCAAATGTCGGGAAGGGGTTAATATCCACCTTTCCTGAGAAATAATGAAACAAATCATCTCTATGTATCCCAGAAGATCAGCCACCCTCCCCCCTTCTCCCCCTCCTCCTCCTCCTCCTCCTCCTCACAATCCTATGTCTGGCTGTGAGACAACTGGCTGCAGAAGGAGCCTTTCTAAACTTATCTATCTGCAATAGGACACAAAGATCATTAAGCCCCACCCTTTGACTAAACCCCACCCCTCAATTGTGAACCTTCTAAAAATGAGAGATTAGCAGGAAAGTAACCCCTGTGTTCTGTCCAGGATATCTACAAGACTGTTTGTTTCAGAAACACGTAGAAGATCCTACAGACTGAAAAACACTGTGGGCAACTTATCTCCTATTTTTTTATCATTCATTTTTAGGATTAGTGTTCTTTCTAGTATTCTGCTCGTTCTTAAAGGGTACCTGATTGGTGCAATGTTCTCTGTTCTGTCTGGCCAGCTCCCAATAATCCACGTGTTGAATGTCCAAGCAGTTGCACATCATGTAGGTATTTGGTGGGTGTTCTCTCGGCTTATTAGGCTTGATGTACGCGTTTTTCCAAAAACATACGAATACATGAGCCCCCCTGTCTTCATTCGGAACTAGTATAATGTAGGCAGTTGATAAATTCTCTTACATGATTTAAATCTTTAGTTGATCTACCTATCCATATGTTTTTGTTGTCTCTAGGTAGTAAGTGAAAGCAGCAAAGTTAGTTTTTTTCTTCGTTCTTCTGTTGCTGTATTTATTCGTCCGGCGCCTGTTAATGACAGCGAGTTTACAGTCCTATTCCCCACCTGTCACAGGTGCTGATCATTAATCAGTTTTTACAGCAGTTTATTCTGCTGTTGACAACTTGCAATTTCTCTGTGATTCAGCCAGTTTGTCAGGTGGGAATTATGGCATGCCGCATGTGACAAAACACATCACTATTTTTTTCCCTTTTTTTTTTTTTTTGCAATTTCAGTTACACTCGTCCTCTCTTCACATCTCCCCCTCCTCCTTTTAGACAAACAATATCTGGGAACTCAGAAGTAATAAGGCGGAATGCATAATTAATTACCCAGCTTGCTCTAATTAGGGATGAATAAGTTGTGTCCCTCTCATCATCGCAAATGTGGTGATGGGTAATACCAGTTTATGCTATATTAACTGCAAATATGCAATCCTTCTGAGTGCACTTTCCTTGATGAATTTGATGAATGTGACAATAATTAGCAGAGACAGATGAGAGCTAAATTACTACTGACAATGTAATGTTATCCCGCTCGAGGGCCTGGGAACATGGCAGGCTAACATGCCAGGGACCAAGGCCTCCTATTCTAATTAATATTCTTCTTTTTTTTTTTTTACCAGTGGAAAAAAAGAAACGGTAATTGTTTTCGTCAAAGGCTGCAGGGAGTTATCAGGGTAATAAAGTTAATTAGCAGAACAAACATCCTTTCACTGCTTTACCAGATTGAGGAAAAGAGGGTAATTCAAACTGTAGAAAGACATAACTAGATGAGATGATAGAGGAGCACCATTTACACAGGAGGACAGTCATGAAAGCTATTTAGACTATTCCTATCTCCTACGGTTTATTGCTTAGGAATTAAAAATTTTCTTCTTAATAGACATTTAAAGCATTTACATTTTCAACGTGTTTTTTTTTTCCCCTATGGGGATAGATGTTAGGGTTACCTGGTAGCTGAATTTATCTATAACATATTAATCCAATATGTTATTTTCTGCATAGAGCAAAATGATGTAATTTAATATTTAAATAAAAGTACAGCTACCTGTGTTAAACTGATTTAAACATACTAATTATACAATAAATTCATTTTAAACTTCAGAATGTCAAGGAATTGGGTAGCACAATAACTTTTTAAGACTTTAGAGATGTTTTTGAGAAATACGAATATTTATTGATTTTAACTAATATACTCTACACTTCATTGGGGCCCCCTATAGATATTATTCGGATGGCCCATCCTCCATCTATACAGAATATGTACATGTCCACCTTTTAGTTGAATAATAACATTTGTTCAATTTTAAAATTGCACACTCAGGACATATCATCAATAATGTGTTATTTGTGTATCAACCCATAAGAAATAGATCCTAGTGGTAAGTGATTGGCTCTAAAGACAGCTGCACATGCTTTTTTTTATCATTATCAAAAAAAATTAAGTTATTACGATTTGGGGGCATATTTATAGGGGTGCAAAGGTTACAGACACACTTGGCCCAGATGCAGGAATTAAACCTCTTATCACCAAAAATGAATGGTATTGCGGTTCGCAGGTGTAGGTATAAGGGGTGCAAAAGTAACAGTCACGCCTGGACCTTGATGCCCGAGTTAAGCCTCTTATCAACAAAAATAAATTCGGGGGTGTAGGTATAGGTGGTGCAAAGGCAAGAGCCACACCTGGGACCTGATGCCTGAGTTTATCCTCTGTTAAGGCTATTTGGTTTTGAAAAAAGGAAACATAGACTCACTGCTTAATCATTGTTGTAAGGAAAGACATAACCATATACTTTATTGAGTGTTCCATTCCGGTTCTGGGGAGTGTTGGTTATTCTACTCCGTCTCCGTGCCTCGATAGTATGAGCAGGTAATATGGCTGAAATGATGCTAACCTCACGAGCTCAAATATTTGGACCTGTCACCTATGTGCCTGAATAATTATTTATTAGAAAGTCTGAATCTTTTCTTAAAGGCTATGGAAACCTAGTCTAGATGTATGAACTAAGATGTAATAGTTTACAGGCGGAACCTGCGTGTCAGAGACATGCAGGACCCGCTGTTACTGAACCCGTCAGGTCCGAGGGATTGATTGATTCAGTGAATAGCGCTAGATACAGCTAGTCTGTACAGAGAATACAGAGTAACTGTATCTAAAAAAGTAAAACTAATTTTTAATAAAAAGTATTTGTGAATTTGCCCCAAACACACTGATACACCTTTTTATTGAAAAAAAAATAAAAAATTGCCTTTCAAAGGTTTCCATAGCTTTTAATGAATTCCAGTGCAACAATTTTTTTTTATTGGTTCAATTCATAAAAAAAAAAAAATCAACATAGCCTTGATTATAAATATCCTACTGATTTTTATATACAGCACCTGTACAGGCCTATGTCTCTTCATAGTTTCAGACTACAATCAATCGTATGTAGTCTGATCCTGCAGTCATATAATAAAGGGATTGTCTGCTGTGGAAATAAATTTTTGTTAAGTTTCCCCTGACAATAAGATGACCACAGATTGTCTTGCTGCTGGGGACCCCAGTGATCGGCTGTGATCTTTGGGAGAACGTGGCAGCAAGTGATCAATTTCCCTGCAGCGCCGCCAGAGTAGAAATGAGGCATTAAAGAGTTCTCACTGAAATTAATGGACTGTCCATGTAATGCATGGGCATCCAGGTTCCTCCAGTATGCTGTACAATACCTACAAATTTCTATGTTATTTTTTTACAGTACTGACAAGCATAGGCTGCTATAATGGAAGTCAGTGGCATACATATGCAGCATTTGAGTCATACAGAGCCATGTGTTTGTATCCCTTTTAACAGTATGAGAGGGGTTTTGTATACTGTCAAATGTGTGGCAAATATGATGTAAACTTAGCCTTAGATTGATATAACCAAAAAGAATAGTAGTGATCACCCATCAAGTACAAATAATTTATATATCATAAAATAGTTTGGTTAGGGGGGTTGATCAAGAGAAAATAATTTAATATATGTTTGCCTGCATCCAAACTGAATAAACAAACCAAAAAAGGAAAAAGATGCAAAACGCAATGGTAAAGTATAAAATATATACATTTTATTGAAGAATATAAAAAGGTCCACAGACACACTAAAGAAAAGACGAACATCAAAAAAGTCCTGCACATGGAGTAATGAACAATGTCTGCAAGGGTCAGAAAAAATAGAATGTAGCATACAAATGCAGACGAAAATTATACATAAGAATATATGAATGCATATTCAATATTCGTATACATTATAAGATAATACAGGAGAAAAAGTAACGATATTGACCCATGAGGTGCTGGAGTAATTGATAAGCATCCACCCCGACGCGCCTTTCGGTGCACTTGCCTTCGGCTATACTGAAGCACCATGGGATTGATAGCAAAGCAGAGAGGAAGAGAAAGCTAGGGAAATCTAAGAATTAAGATGGAGGCTTTTTTTTTTTTTTTTAAAGCACAGACAAGGCAGCAGTTCAAAAAGTAAGTAAAGTATACAAAATAGAAGTGTAGAGATTGGTATAGAGCCAGATGGGGAATGCAGACATGGAAAGTTGTGTTTTCCACTGGAGGTCTTCTTTAGTGATTATACCTTAAAAAAGATGATTATATAAGTGAGGTTATTTATTTATACTTCCCTGTCCCAAAACTCCTTGGGAAAAAGCTCAGTTAAGTTTAACCCCTTCCCGATATCCGCCATATATATACGGCGCACGCCGGGTGCGGGGTATGGAGCAGGCTCACGGGCTGATCCCGCTCCATAAAGCGAGTGTGTCAGCTGTCTGCTACAGCCGACACTTTCGGGTAACGAGCGGGATCCCACTCAAGCACGATCCCGCAGGTTTAACCCATTAAATGCCTAGGTCAATAGCGACCGCAACATTTAAATGACTAAAAACCAGGGCGGGGGGCGGCCCCCTGTAACATTGCAACGGCCCCCCCACGGCAAGATCGGGGTGTGCTGTTGGTTGGCATGGCAGCCTGGGGCCTGATGAAGGCCCCCAGGTCCACCATCTTTGTACTCCTATGAAGGGCCTCTTATAGGACTGTCAGAATCATCATATACTGCAATACATTAGTATTGCAGTATATCAAGCAAGCAATCTAATGATCACTAGATAAATTCCCCTAGGGGGACAAGTAAAAAACAGCAAAATAAAGTTTTTTTTTATAAATAAAAAAAAATTAAAAATTAAAAGTTCAACAAAACCCCCTTTTCCCATTTTCCATCAGGCACAATATAAAAAATAAAATAAAAAGCTAACATAACTGGTATCGACACGTCTGTAAATATCATTAGTTAGTCCGCACCGTGAACGCCGTAAAAAATGTAAATTGCTGTTTTTTGGTCACTACATCTCCCACAAAAAATTTAATAAAAATTGATCAAAAAGTCTCATGTACCCCAACATTATACCAATATAAACTACAGTTCGCCCTGCAAAAAATAAGCCCTCATAATGCTAAATCGACGGAAAAATAAAAAAGTTATGGCTCTCAGAATGTGGCGACAAAGTTAAAATTGTATTTTTAATGATCAGTTTGTTCCTTGTAAAAGTAGTAAAACATAAAAAAAACTATATAAATTTGGCATCGCTGTAATCGTATTGACCCGCAGAATAAAGTTAACATGCAGTTTTTATTGCATGGTGAACGCCGTAAAAACAAAACCACCCAAAAGATTGAGGAATCACAGTTTTTTTCCTATTCCACCCCACTTATATTTTTTTTCTCGTTTCCTACTACATTATATGGTACAATAAATGGTGCTGTGAAAATCTACAACTCGTCCTGCAAAAAAACAAGCCCTCATACGGAAATATTGATGGAAAAATAAAAAATATTACGGCTTTTGGAAGAAAGGGAGGAAAAAACAAAAGTGAAAATCTGAAAAATTGCTGCAGAGGGAAGGGGTTAATAAATTTTCACCTATAATTAGGCGGTTTGTTTTCCTGAATCAACAGTTTCAGCCCCCATTTAATGGAACAGATCACATTAGATTAGTATTGCACTAAGAACTAAAAAGGTCCAGTACCTTGTTTACCTTTAAACAAAATGTAAGCAAATGTTGGCACTCCAGGTGTTGTGAAACTACAACTCCCAGCATGTCCTGAGAGCCAAAGACTTTAGTATTCCAACCAAAGGCTGTCAGGTATGCTGGAATTTGTAGTTTCATAACAGCTGGTGTACCGAAGGTTGCTGACCCGCTTTAGCAGTATTACTTGCATGGCGCGTCTTTCAGGGTGGGTACTCAAACCCGTTGCTCATAAGCCACGTAGAATTGACTGGTCAATTGATTCAAACTGTTTCAGACTCTACAGCAATTACTTGTCATTTACGTTAACATGGAATGGGGTTCATGATATTTGGCAGCAGATGCGTAACTTGAAGTTTCCAGGCCAGAATAAAAAATCTGCAACAGGGCCTCCCAACTCTTCATGAAATTTATAATACTAGTATCCTCTTATGTTGCAGAGGGACCAATGTGCGACCTCAGGCACCAATTCTCAAGTGTAAGGGTATGTTCACACGGCCTATTTTCTGCCGTTTTTCTGGCGGTAAACGGCCAAATAAACCCCAAAAAATCATAAGCAGAACGTCTCCAAACATCTGCCCATTGATTTCACCGGGAAAAACGACGTTCTGTACCGACGGGCCGTTCTTTCATTAGGCTGTTTTGAAAAACGGCCGCGTAAAAAAAGGCCGTAAAAAATAAGTGCAGGTCACTTCTTGGGACAATTTTTGGAGCCGTTTTTCATTGACTCTATAGAAAACAGCTCCAAAATGGCCGTGAAAAACGCTGCGAAAATCGTGAGTGGCTTAAAAAAACATCTGAAAATCAGGAGCTGTTTTCACTTGAAAACTGCTCCATATTTTCAGACGTTTTTGGTTAAGCATGTGAACATACCCTTAGGTTTCGACTGAATACTGATAGCTGTGTGAAGTTAAGGCTGGGTTCACACGACCATGTTACGTCCGTAATGTACGGAACGTATTTCGGCCGGAAGACCCGGACCGAACACAGTGCAGGGAGCCGGGGTCCTAGCATCATAGTGATGTACGATGCTAGGAGTCCCTGCCTCGCTGCAGGACAACTGTCCCCTACTGTAATCATGATTACAGTACGGGACAGTAGTTCCACGCAGAGGCAGGGACTCCTAGCGTTGTACATCACTATGATGCTAGGAGCCCGGCTCCCTGCACTGTGTTCGGTCCGGGTCTTCCGGCCGAAATACGTTCCGTACATTACGGACGTAACATGGTCGTGTGAACCCAGCCTAAATCTCAACTCCACACAGGCCCAATGATGTATGTTTTGACAGATTTATTAAAGGGAGTCTGTCACCAGAAATGTACCTATCAAACTAGCAACAGAATCATATAGTGTAGGTTCACCTGAATGTATCGTTATTTTCCTTTTTCACATGGGTGCCTCCGTTGCACTTTAATTAATATATGCAAATTAACATTTTGGAGCAGCGAGGGTGTCCCCATTGCTCCAAAATGCTCTGTCTTTTTTTTCCAGTCCATCCCTCCTTCCCTTTTTTCATTGATTGACAGGGGCCAAGCAGTGTAATTGCTGAGTTCATGCCTGACCCCGTCTCCTGAATGCGCAATATCATCGGCGCGTACGCAGTACAGCCGATTAGACCGGTGAAACGTCAAGGGTGTACTGCGCATGCGCCGATTATGAAACAGAGCCGCGTGCGCATTCAGGGGCTTTCGGGGTCAGGTGTGAACTCGACTATTATACTGCCTGGCCCTTGTCAATCAATGAAAGAAGGAATGGGCTGTGGAAAGAAGACAGACCATTTTGTTGCAGCGGTGTTGCTCCAAAATGCTCATTTGCATATATTGAACAAAGTGATTTTCTCTGCAAAGGAGGCACCCATGTGAAAATGGAAAATAACATTACATTCAGGTGAGCCTACACTATATTACATACCTCCCAACCGTCCCGATTCCGTCGGGACAGTCCTGGTTTCTCACCGCTGTCCCACCGTCCTGGCCGGTCTACAAAATGTCCCGCTGGGTGCTGCATCTAAACAGCTGATCGCTGCTGACTGCAGCAGCGATCAGAAGAAGGCAGGAGTCTTGCGGCGGTGTTCTCACTGGGATCGATGCCGGCCCGGGAGTGGACCAGTCCAGTCACCTGACCTTTCATCTTACCTCACCGGTCAACGGTGACTGGACTGGTCCACTTTCGGGCCGGCATCGACACCAGTGAGAACGCCGCTGCAAGACTCCTGACTTCTTCTGACGGTGAGTGAAAGCAGAGCGGAGAGTGGCAGCATTAGGGCCGGCTACCTCTACCGCTCTCCGCACAAAGTATAAGGGGCTGTGTGTTGCGCTACTTACAGGGGGGCTGTATCTGGCGCTATGTACAGGGAGGCTGTATCTGGAGCTATCTACAGGGGGGCTGTATCTGGTGCTATCTACAAGGGGGCTGTATCTGGTGCGATCTACAGGGGGGCTGTATCTGGCGCTATGTACAGGGGGGCTGTATCTGGCGCTATGTACAGGGGGACTGTGTGTGGCGCTATCTACAGGGGGGCTGTGTGTGGAGCTATCTACAGGGGGGCTGTATCTGGAGCTATCTACAGGGGGGCTGTATCTGGCGCTATCTACAGGGGAGCTGTATCTGGCGCTATCTACAGGGGGCTGTATCTGGCGCTATGTACAGGGGGGCTGTATCTGGCGCTATGTACACGGGGGCTGTATCTGGCGCTATGTACAGGGGGCTGTGTGTGGCGCTATCTACAGGGGGGCTGTGTATGGAGCGATCTACAGGGGGGCTGTATCTGGAGCTATCTACAGGGGGGCTGTGTCTGGAGCTATCTACAAGAGGCTGTATCTGGCGCTATCTACAGGGGGGCTGTGTGTGGAGCTATCTACAGGGGGCTGTATCTGGCGCTATCTACAGGGGGCTGTGTCTGGAGCTATCTACAGGGGGGCTGTCTCTGGAGCTATCTACAGGGGGCTGTATCTGGCGCTATGTACAGGGGGGCTGTATCTGGAGCTATCTACAGGGGGACTGTGTGTGGAGCTATCTACAGGGGGGCTGTGTGTGGCACTATGTACAGGGGGGTTGTATCTGGAGCTATCTACAGGGGAGCTGTGTGTGGAGCTATGTACAGGGGAAAGTATCTGGCGCTATGCACAGGGGGGCTGTGTCTGGATCTATCTACAGGGGGCTGTATCTGGAGCTATCTAAAGGGGAGCTGTATCTGGAGCTATCTACAGGGGGGCAGTATCTGGAGCTATCTACAGGGGGCTGTGTGTGGCACTATGTACAGGGGGACTGTGTGTGGAGCTATCTACAGGGGGACTGTGTGGAGCTATCTACAGGTGGGCAGTATCTGGAGCTATCTACAGGGCGCTGTGTGTGGCACTATGTACAGGGGGGCTGTATCTGGAGCTATCTATAGGGGGGCTGTATCTGGCACTATCTACAGGGGGGGCTGTGTGTGGAGCGATCTACAGGGGAGCTCTGGTGAATGATTTTTCCATTGAGCGTTAGCAGAGTTACACAACTGGAAAAAAAAATCCCCATCATGTAACTCTGCTACCTGTCAATTGAAAAGTCATCCACCACAGGGTCTCACTCTTGACTTTCATTGGTTTCAGCCTTTTGCTTTGTCCTGCAGCTGCTGCCGCCGTGATGAGCAAATGTTATACCCAAGATAGGAAAAGTAACATAAAGACTACATAACCGTAGCCATAATATCTGTGATATCCAGACAGTTTATAGATCCGCAGTGAGAATGTGCACGTGTTATTTGCAGAAGGATCTGGCCGTGATTTGATGTGTTTATGCTATGAAATGTCCCTCTTTTCCGAATTCAAAAGTTGGGAGGTATGATATTACCATGTTGCTAGTTTGATAGGTACATTTCTGGTAACAGACTCCCTTTAAAGAAGGCACATGCAATAATACATTTGTGGCAACATAAGTCAATAATGTAGTCTAGCTTTCAAGGCTTTGTAAACCTTTGATGGCCTTGTATTTTTTCTTATGTAATGTATTTGTTTTGTTAAAGGGGTTTTCCCACGAGGGACATTTATGACATATCCACAGGATATATCATAAATGTCAGATAGATGCAGGTCCCACCTCTGGGTCCCTCACCTATCTCTGGAACGGGGCCCCCTAAACCCCGTTCTAGCTTTGTCTGCTATCGCTGACTCCCGACCACTTACTGACCTTATGGTCGGGAGCTACGAAAACAGTGTAGCTCGCTGAGCTACGCTGTTCCCATAACTCCGATAGTAGTGAATAGCAGTAACGGAAGCAGCGTAGCATGCGAGCTACGCTGTTTCCGTAACCAGGGCCGCCATCAGGGGGGGTATTAGGGGTAGTACTGTAGGGGGCCCGGCCAAACTTAATTGAAAGGGGGGCCCGGCAACTGCCGCGACTTGCTTTTGGTAGAAAAAAACAAGCCCCTGCAATGGGGCCTGTTCATTTCACCAAAACAATGTCGTGAGCTGCTGCGGGCCCCCGAGCTGCGGGCCCCCCTCTCATCACCGCCGCCGCGCCGCGAAACACCACCGCTTGCGCGCGTACGAGCGTGCACGATCGCAAGTGCGCGCCCACGTGCGAACGACCAGGCGCGCCGCCGAGAGGGAGCAACACAAGTACATCGACGGGGAAGGACAGCCACACAGGGACAGCGGCGCACGGTTACTTACCTGCTGGTCCGCCTCCGACTCCGCCTCCTCCTTGTCCTCCTCCGCCTCCTCGTCCTCCTTGTCCTCCTCCGCCTCCTCGTCCGACTCCGACTCCTCGTCCTCCTCCTCGTCCGCCTCCTCGTCCGACTCCGCCTCCTCCTCCTTCTCCAGAGCGTAGCTGCGTAAGGAGAGGGGGAGGAGTCTAGTTCTTGCGCGGCGGCAGTTCTACGATCCCCGCCATTTTCTGGAGCCTGGAGGTGAAGGACTACGTCTGGACCGAAGACATCGCCTGAAGAGGACTGGAGTGGGAGCAGCTCTTCTGACATGGTGAGTAAAGTGTGTCAAAGTGCTGTTTAAATATGGCCCTGTTCACAGTATTTTGCAGGCCGAAAAAATCTGCCTCAATATTCCTTAAAGAATTTTGAGGCAGATTTTGAGGCAGATTTTGACCTGCCCACACTATCTTGCTGCGTTTTTTGCTGCGTTTTTTGCCCGCTGCGATTGAGGACAGCAGACAAAAAACGCAGGGAAAAATGCATTTTCTGCCTCCCATTTATTTCGATGGGAGGTCAGAGGCGGAACCGCGGCAAGAAAGGACGTGCTGCTTTTTCTTTTTTCTGCGACTTACTCTCATTGATTTCAGATTAAATCAATGGGAGGCGGTTTTGGAAGTTTTTTGGTGCTGATTCTGACGCAGTGTCCGAGTCAATATCAAGGCCCAAAAACTGTGTGAACTGGGCCTTATTGTTAGGGCTTATTCAGACGAACGTGTAATACATCCGTGCAACGTGCGTGATTTTTACGCGCCTCGCACGGACCTATGTTACTCTATGGGGCCGTGCAGACTGTCAGTGATTTTCATGCAGCATGTGTCCGTGTGTCCGCTGCGTAAAACTCACGACATGTCCTATATTTGTGCATTGTTCGCGCATCACGCACCCATTGACTTCAAAAATCACGCCCAGCACTTCCGCAGCAGTATAAACTATGACTGAAAACAGAAAAGCACCACGTGCTACAAACATACAAACAGAGTGTCATAATGATGGCGGCTGCGCGAAAATCACGCAGCCGCGCATCATACGCTGCTGACACACGGAGCTGTTATGGACCTTTTGCATGCGCAGAACGCCACGTTTTTGCGCACGCAAAAAGCACACGCTCGTGTAAACCCGGCCTTAGGGTAGGAACACACTAGGCATGAACGCTGCAGATTTTATGCAACACATTTTATTGTGGATAATCCGCAGCGTATGCGTATTACAGTCGCAGCCGAGTGGATGATATTTAAACAAATCTCATTCACACGCTGCAAAAATAATGGACCTGCAGTGTGACTTTTGGCTTTTTAAGCCGCAGCATGTCAATGTATTCTGTGGGATCGCTGCTCCTCTGTTGCGGAAATGCTGCAGTTCTGCCGCAAAAATCACACATGAGAAAAAAAAGGTACTTTTTTACATTTATAAAAAAGTTTAGACTTGCCCCGGCCGTAGTCCAAGTGACGCGATCCTTTATTATTAGCGCAGCCCGGAATAGAGGATCGCGTCACCAGGACTACGGCCGGGGCAAGTCTAAACTTTTTTCTAAATTTAAAAAAGTGCCTTTTTTTTTTTTCTCATGTGTGATTTTTGCGGCAGAACCGCAGCATTTCCGCAACAGAGGAGCGGCAATTCCACAGAATACATTGACATGTTACGGCTTAAAAAGCCAAAAGTCACACTGCAGGTCCATTATTTTTGCAGCGTGTGGATGAGATTTGTTCTAATCTCATCCACTCGGCTGCGACTGTAATACGCTGCGGATTATCCACAATAAAATGTGTTGCATAAAATCCGCAGCGTTCATGCCTAGTGTGTTCCTACCCTAAGGCCGGATTTACACAAGCGTGTGCTTTTTGCGTGCGCAAAAACGTGGCGTTCTGCGCATGCAAAAGGTCCATAACAGCTCCGTGTGTCAGCAGCGTATGATGCGCGGCTGCGTGATTTTCGCGCAGCCGCCATCATTATGACACTCTGTTTGTATGTTTGTAGCACGTGGTGCTTTTCTGTTTTCATTCATAGTTTATACGGCTGCGGAAGTGCTGGGCGTGATTTTCACACACCCATTGACTTCAATGGGTGCGTGATGCGCGAACAATGCACAAATATCGGACATGTCGTGAGTTTTACGCAGCGGACACACGGACACACGCTGCGTGAAAATCACTGACAGTCTGAACGACCCCATAGAGTAATATAGGTCCGTGCGAGGCGCGTGAAAATCACGCACGTTGCACGGATGTATTACACGTTCGTCTGAATAAGCCCTAACAATAAGGCCCAGTTCACAGAGTTTTTGGGCCTTGATATTGACTCGGACACTGCGTCAGAATCAGCACCAAAAAAACTTCCAAAACCGCCTCCCATTGATTTAATCTGAAATCAATGGGAGCCAGTCGCGGAAAAAAGAAAAATCAGCACGTCCTTTCTTGCCGCGGTTCTGCCTCTGACCTCCCATCTAAATCAATGGGAGGCAGAAAATGCATTTTTCGCTGCGTTTTTTGTCTATCATCAATCGCCGCGGGCAAAAAACGCGGCAAGATAGTGTGGGCAGGTCAAAATCTGCCTCAAAATTCGGTGCGCAGTTCCAGGCGGGTGCGCATGCGCGGGAGTTTGCGGGTGTGCGCGATCGGTCGCACGGGCGGCAGTGTTTGACGACCCCCATGCTACCCAGGGCCGCCATCAGGGGGGGTATTATGGGTACTGATGTGAGAGGCCCGGCCGAACATAATTGAAAGGGGGGCCCGCAGCTCACGACATTCTTTTGGTGAAAAAAACAAGCCCCATTGCAGGGGCCTGTTTTTTTTCTACCAAAGGCAAGTCGCGGCAGTTGCCGGGCCCCCCTTTCAATTAGGTTTGGCCGGGCCTCTCACATCAGTACCCATAATACCCCCCCTGATGGCGGCCCTGGGTACCATAATATAGTGCTGGACGGAGTACCGTTAACAGGCGGTGCCACGGTAGGGGGGCCCAGAAAATTTAGCTGTAGGGGGCCCTGAAATTCCTGATGGCGGCCCTGTCCGTAACTAACATTCAGTTCTATGGAGCTTACGAAAACAGCGTAGCTCAGCAAGGTGGGATCGCATCTATCTGACATTTATGACATATCCTGTGGATATGTCATATATGTCTCTCGTGGGAAAACCCCTTTAACATTTTTCTTATATACATTTGATCAACTTAGATTACAATCACAATTAGGCCATATATGTCAAATAGATTCAGACCCTACCTCTGCCAGGGGTCTCGTTTTAGAGCTTGTTGCGGACCACAACTGGGATCTGCACCTATCAGACATTTATGGCATATCCTGTGGATATACCATAAATGTCTGAGATAAGTATTCCCCTTTAATGATTTCCTAATGAAACATCATGCACCGTTTAATATACTTTGGTGTTTCATATTGGGGGTGCAGAAGTAATGTTTACACCAGGACCCCTGGTGCCTGGGATGGCCCAAAGGTCCATCTGACTCATATGACGATATTAGTATTATAAATAGCAAATAGTAGTTGGGTGGTGTGGGCTGTTACAGATTTTGCATTGGGTTTTGAGCTTTTAGTTATACCTCTGTTCAACTCCTTACCATTTTCAAGACTTCTTCCTGACCGTAAATGGAAACCTTGTTATATAGTTACATAGTTGATAAGGTTTAAAAAAGTCACAGGTCCATCAAGTCCAATTTATAACCCTACCGTGTTAATCCAGAGGAAGGTAAAGCCCCCATGAGGTTGATGCTAATTGCCTCATTAGGGGAAAAATCCCTCCCCGTCTCTAAATAAGGAAATCGGAATAAATCCCTGTCGTCAGGGGCCCGGCCACAGTGATGAAAAAATAGGGGCCCGCTTCTCAGCTGCTTTAAACATTTCAATGAGGGCCCCAGCATTAGTCACTTGGAAAATGGAACATTTTACTGCAATGTGAGGGTATGTTCACACGCAAACTCACAAACGTTTGAAAATATGGATCTGTTTTCAAAGGATTTTCAGACGTTTTTTCAGCCACTCGCTATTTTCGCTGTGTTTTTCGCGGCATTTTTTACAGACGTTTTTGGAGCTTTCTTCAATAGAGTCTATGGAAAACGTGACCTGCACTTCTTTTTTGCGCCCGTTTTTTTAAGCGCCCGTTTTTTAAAACAGCCACGTAAAAAAACAAAATGTCCCGTCGGAACAGAACGCCGTTTTTCCCATTGCAATCAATGGGCAGATGTTTGGAGACGTTCTGCTTCCGATTTTTTGGCCGTGGGAACATACCCTAATAGGGCCCGTTCCTTACTCTGAAATAACTGATGCTGGGGCCCTGAGAGGACTTACAGCAGAGGAAGATGCAGCATGAGATGCAGAAGCTCCGTGGGGAGAGAGCCGCCCACCAGACACGTCCTTCTCACAGCCGACTGGACCTGCAGGCTGGTGAGTGTACCCCCCTCTGCATACTGCTTCCCATTCCTCCTGACCCCACTTGTAGAATATATAAAGTATGTTAAAATGTTGTTTTTTTTTCGTTTCCTTAGCGCTTTTTTGCTGTGATTTTCGCAATCATGGCAAAAACGGCGCAGTTTTGCCGCGATTAGATAAAAATTGTACCAAAACCGCGTGATTTGTGCTGCGATTACAAAAATTGCATTAAAAAAAAAGGATACAAAACATGAAAAAATAGTGCTGTTTTTGCTGCGATATTGCAAAAATTGTGTCCAAAAAATCGGATTTGACCGCACTGAGTAACTAGACTAAGGCCTTATTCAGACAGCCGTGTTCGGTCCATGATATATGGACTGTGTATCGGCCGTATTTCCCAGGCCGACCACAATTCAGGGAGCCAGTTATCAATGATGCTAGGAGTCCCTGCCTCTCCGCGGAAATACTGCCCCACACTGTAATAATGTTTTCAGCACGGGACCGGGGACAGTGTTCCCATACCTCCCAACCGTCCCGGATCCGGCGGGACAGTCCCGATTTCTCACCGCTGTCCCGCCGTCCCGGGCGGTCTGTAAATGTCCTGCTGGGCGCTGCATCAGAACAGCTGATCGCTGCTGACTGCAGCAGCGATCAGAAGAAGGCAGGAGTCTTGCGGTGGTGTTCTCACTGGGATAGATGCCGGCCCATGAGTGGACCAGTCCAGTCACCTGACCTGTCATCTGACCTCACCGGTCAGGTGAATGGACTGGTTCACTCCCGGGTCGGCATCGACATCAGTGAGAACGCCGCTGCAAGACTCCTTCTTCTGATGGTGAGTGACGTTAAAGCAGAGCAGAGAGTGGCAGTAGTAGGGCCGGCTAAGCCCTTATTCACATGACAGGGTTTCCCGGCCGGGTGACGGCTGCAGTAGGAACAATAGATCCCTAATGGGGCTATTCACACGACCGATTTTTTGACGGCCCGGGAAACATGGGCGTCAAAAAATGGGACATGCCCTATTTTCGGCCGTTTACCCGGCCGCCCGGCTCCCATAGAAGTCTATGGGGCCGGGTAATACACGGCCATCACCGGAATGTGTCCCGAGTGACGGCCGTGTCTTCCATCGCTCGCGCTCTGTCTACTCCTCCTGTGCATGTGAGGAGGAGGAGGGTCTTTTTTGCTCCCTGTAGGAGTCGGAATCCCCAATCCCCGGCCGGGGATTGGGGATTCTGCTCCAGCAGGTGAGTGACTACACTGTCCATATATGGACACAGTGATGTCACTCACTTCTGAAGCGGAATCCCCGACCCTGTGGCCGGTGATTCCGCTACAGGAGAAGTGAGTGACTACACTGTCCATATATGGACACAGTGACGTCACTCACTTGTGAAGCGGAATCCCCGACCCTGTGGCCGGGGATTCCGCTACAGAAGAAGTGAGTGACCACACTGTCCATATATGGACACAGTGACGTCACTCACTTCTGAAGCGGAATCCCCGACCCTGTGGCCGAGGATTCCTCTCCAGTAGAAGTCAGTGACTACACTGTCCATATATGGACATTGAAGTCAGTGACTTCTCCAGGAAGGGGGGTGGGTGCAACCTACAGGGGGCTGGGTGGCATTGCCTACAGGGGGCTGGGTGGCATTACCTACAGGGGGCTGTGTGGCATTACCTACCAGGGGAGCTGTGGCATTATCTACAGAGGGCTGTGTGTGATAACAAATTTAAATGAAATTCATCCGATTTTAAAACGGACAGGGAAAAAAACGGATGCAAAACGGGTCAAAATCGGCCGTTAAAAACGGCAACACGGCCCGGAACAGAATCAGAACGGATACAAAACGGCCGGGAAAAATGGCCCAAAACGTCCGTTTTTATCGGTCGACACTCGGACCCTGTCGTGTGAATAAAGCCTACCTCTACCGCTCTCCGCTCTGGCAGCAATGTGGCACCTACTGGGGGGCTGTGTGTGGAGCTATCTACAGGGGTGCTGTGTGTGGAGCTATCTACAGGAGGCTGTGTGTAGCGCTATGTACAGGGGGCTGTGTGTGGAGCTATCTACAGGGGGCTGTGTGTGGCACTATGTACAGGGTAGCTGTATCTGACGCTATGTACAGGGGGGCTGTGTCTGGCGCTATCTACAGGGGGGCTGTGTCTGGCGCTAGCTACAGGGTGGCTGTGCGTGGCACTATCTACAGGGGGCTGTATCTGACTCTATGTACAGGGGGGCTGTGTGTGGAGCTATCTACAGGGGTGCTGTGTGTGGAGCTATCTACAGGGGGCTGTGTGTGGCGCTATGTACAGGGGGGCTGTGTGTGGCGCTATCTACATGGGGGGCTGTCTGACGCTATCTACAGTTGGCTGTGTCTGGCACTATCTACAGGGGGATGTGTGTGGAGCTATCTACAGGGGGGCTGTATCTGGTGCTATCTACAGGGGGGCTGTGTCTGGCACTATCTACAGGGGCTGTGTGTGGCGCAATCTACAGGGTGGCTCTGGTGGATGATTTTTCCATTGACCGGTAGCAGAGTTACACAACTCGAAAAAAAAAATCCCCATCATGTAACTCTGCTACCTGTCAATTGAAAAGTCATCCACCACAGGGTCTCCCTCTTGACTTTCATTGTTCTCAGACAGTTGCGCAACTACCGCAGCAGCAGCCGTAGCGCCTCCCATGGCCGGAGGCTCCGGGCCGCCCTCCTATGGCCGGAGGCTCCGCTAGCTGCTATGGCTGCTACAGCGCGACGCCACTGAAGGGGTTGTTCCTACAAAAGACATGCATCCCCTATCCACAGGAAAGGGGATACATGTGTGATCGCTGGGACGCCCAGCGTGAAGGAGAACGGGGGACCAAAAGTCCCCCGAAGTACTCCACGACAAACCTCGGACTTCCGAGTTCTGTCTGCAGCTCCATAGAAATGACTTGCGCACCAGTCGCGCTTGTGCGCATGCGTGGCCAGCGCTCCTTTCATTTTTATTGAACTGGGCAGACGCCGGAAGTCCTGTGGATAGGGGATGCATTTGTAGGACAAACTATAGGCCGTTTTTTTTGGGGGGGGGGGGTCTGTATGGCGTTATCTACAGGGGGGTCTGTATGGCGTTATCTACAGGGGGTCTGTATGGCGTTATCTACAGGGGGGTCTGTATGGCGTTATCTACAGGGGGGTCTGTATGGCGTTATCTACAGGGGGTGTCTGTATGGCGTTATCTACAGGGGGTCTGTATCGCGTGATTTACAGGGGGCTGTATGGCGTTATCTACAGGGGGCTGTATGGCATTATCTACAGGGCGATTTGGGGCTGTAAGATGTTATCGACAGGGGGGCTGTAAGGCGTTATCTTCAGGGGGCTGTGTATGGCGCTATCTACAGGGGGCTGTGTATGGTGCTATCTATAGGGGACACTGTGTGGTGGAATCTATAGGGAGGCACTATCTACAAGGCGGGGTTGGGATACCCAGCGGAGGGGGGGCCCCAGTCAAAAGTTTGCTATGGGGACCAATCTTTCCTAGTTACGCCCCTGTTCTCAGCCTTTTGGTTTTTTACTGCTGCTGCTGCCGTGATGAGCAAATGTTATACCCAAGATAGGAAAAGTAACATAAAGACGACATAACCGGATCCATAATATCTGTGATATCCAGACAGTCCAGAGATCCGCAGTGACAATGTGCACTTGTTATTTGCAGAAGGATCTGGCTGTGATATGATGTGTTTATGCGGGATATTGAATGTGGTTAGGGGGCGTGGCTTAAAAATGTCCCTATTTTCCGAATTCAAAAGTTGGGAGGTATGGTGTTCCCATGGGAAGGGAGGAACACCTATGATTATAGATAACTGTGATGCTAGAAACCCAGCTCCCTGAATTGTGGTCGGTCTGGGAAATATGGCCGATACACGGTCCGTATATCACAGACCGAACATGGATGTCTGAATAAGGCCACTTACTTGTCTCCTATTTTTGGTGCGGATTGCGCACTGAAAATTCACTACAAATTACAATATATGCTATATTCAGACGAATGTGTGTGAATTCAGCCGTGAATAACGGCGGTTTTTCACGGCTGATTTGCACCCTTGCCGGACCTGTTTTCACAGATTCCTCATAAACTTGAATCTATTGAGGGATCTGTGAAAATGGACAAAAATAGGGCACGACCTATTTTTTTACAGGCCCTTCACACGGTCCGTTAAAGCAACGACCGTGTGAATAGCCCTATAGAAATACACTACCGTTCAAAAGTTTAGAGTCACTTCGAAATTTCCTTATTTTTGCAAGAAAAGCACAGTTTTTTTCAATGAAGGTAACATTAAATTAATCAGAAATACACTCTATACATTGTTAATGTGCTAAATTACTATTCTAGCTGCAAACGTCTGGTTTTTAATGCAATATCTACATAGGTGTATAGAGGCCCATTTCCAGTAACCATCACTCCAGTGTTCTAATGGTACATTGTGTTTGATAACTGTGTTAGAAGGCTAAAGGATGATTAAAAAAACACTTGAAACCCCTTGTGCAATTATGTTAGCACCGCTGTAAACAGTTTTGCTGTTTAGAGGAGCTATAAAACTGACCTTCCTTTGAGCTAGTTGAGAATCTGGAGCATTACATTTGTGGGTTCGATTAAACTCTCAAATGGCTAGAAAAAGAGAGCATTCATGTGAAACTCGACAGTCTATTCTTGTTCTTAGAAATGAAGGCTATTCCATGCAAGAAATTACCAAGAAACTGAAGATTTCCTACAACGGTGTGTACTACTCCCTTCAGAGGACAGCCCAAACAGGCTCTAACCAGAGTAGAAAGAGAAGTGGGAGGCCCCGCTGCACAACTGAGCAACAAGACAAGTACATTAGAGTCTCTAGTTTGAGAAATAGACGCCTCACAGGTCCTCAACTGGCAGCTTCATTAAATAGTACCCGCAAAATGCCAGTGTCAACGTCTACAGTGAAGAGGCGACTCCGGGATGCTGGCCTTCAGGGCAGAGTGGCAAAGAAAAAGCCATATCTGAGACTGGCTATTAAAAGGAAAAGATTAATATGGGCAAAAGCACACAGACATTGGACAGAGGAAGTTTGGAAAAAAAGTGTTATGGACAGACGAATCGAAGTTTGAGGTGTTTGGATCACACAGAAGAACACTTGTGAGACGCGGAACAACTGAAAAGATGCTGGAAGAGTGCCTGACGCCATCTGTCAAGCATGGTGGAGGTAATGTGATGGTCTGGGGTTGCTTTGGTGCTGGTAAAGTGGGTGATTTGTACAAGGTAAAAGGGATTTTGAATAAGGAAGGCTACCACTCCATTTTGCAACGCCATGCCATACCCTGTGGACAGTGCATGATTGGAGCCAATTTGATCCTACAACAGGACAATGACCCAAAGCACACCTCCAAATTATGCAAGAACTATTTAGGGAAGAAGCAGGCAGCTGGTATTCTATCTGTAATGGAGTGGCCAGTGCAGTCACCAGATCTCAACCCCATATAGCTGTTGTGGGAGCAGCGTGACCGTATGGTACGCAAGAAGTGCCCATCAAGCCAATCCAACTTGTGGGAGGGCCTTCTGGAAGCATGGAGTGAAATTTCTCCCGATTACCTCAGCAAATTAACAGCTAGAATGCCAAAGGTCTGCAATGCTGTAATTGCTGCAAATGGAGCATTCTTTTGACGAAAGCAAAGTTTGAAGGAGAAAATTATTATTTCAAATAAAAATCATTATTTCTAATCTTGTCAATGTCTTGACTATATTTTCTAGTAATTTTGCAACTCATTTGATAAATATAAGTGTGAGTTTTCATGGAAAACACAAAATTGTCTGGGTGACCCCAAACTTTTGAACAGTAGTGTACATGCAGCGGTGTGATGGCCATTAAATAAAACGTCCTTCACATGGACAATTAACACGTTAGTCTAAATAGGCCCTAACTCATGTGAATGGGGTTTTCAAAACCCCATGCACGTGCAGCAGAAAAAAAAATCTGCATGGAATTTAGGACGTGCTGCTGATTTTTAAATCAGCTGCATGCCTATTATGTTGCAGAATTGTTACGTATTTTATCTTTTACAATGCAAACGGTTAATTTACTGTAAATCCCTAGCAAGTTCTGTAAGGCTACACGCACACATTGAGGAATTTGGTGCACAAAATCCGCATCAAAACCGAACGTAATTCCGCAGGTAAAATCTGCACCTGATTTTTTTATACCTTTGATGCGGAAATAGGTGCAGGTTTTATGCTGCAGATATTTTTCATTTTTTTTAAACTAGTCAGAAACAATTCGCAAGCGTAAACGCAACATAAATTGACATGTAGCATATTTTCAAATACGCACCGCAGGTAAATTTTTGTGCAGAAAATGCGACATGTAGATGAGATTTCTTGATCTCATTTACTTTGCTGGTACTGTATAAGGCCGGGTTTACACGAGCGAGTGCGTTTTGCGCACGCAAAAAATTTGGCGTTTTGCGTGCGCAAAAGGCACTTAACAGCTCCATGTGTCAGCCCTGTATGATGCGCGGCTGCGTGATTTTCGCGCAGCCGCCATCATTATGACACTCCGTTTGGATGTGGTGCTTTTCTGTTTACATTCATATTTTGACAGCTGTTGCGCGAATCACGCTCGTCCCACGGAAGTGCTTCAATGGGTGCGTGATGCGCGAACAACGCACAAATATAGGACATGTCGTGAGTTTTAAACACATTGCGCAAAAATCACGGACTGTCTGCACTGCCCCATAGACTAACATAGGTCCGTACGACACACATGAAAATCACGCGCGTTGCACGGACTTATTACACGTTCGTCTAAACAAGCCCTTATACTGCGGATTTGCCGCACCAAAATAACCGCATCAAATTTGCACGTAATAAGTATCGTGTGAATTTGGCCTAACAGAGTTTTTTTTAACTCACCCTGAGGCCGGATTCACACGAGCGTGGCGTTTTTGTGGACGCAAAAACGCGGAATTTTGCACCGCAAAAAACACTTGACAGCTCCGTGTGTCATCCGTGTATGATGCGCGGCTGCGTGATTTTCGCGCAGCCGCCATCATAGAGATGAGGCTAGTCGACGTCAGTAAATAGTCACTGTCCAGGGTGCTGAAAGAGTTAATTGATCGTCAGTAAGGCTGTGTTCACACGAGCACATTAACGTCCGTAATGGACGGACGTATTTCGGCCGGAAGTCCCGGACCGAACTCAGTGCAGGGAGCCGGGCTCCTAGCATCGTAGTTATGTACGACGCTAGGAGTCCCTGCCTCTCCGTGGAACTACTGTCCCGTACTGAAAACATGATTACAGTACGGGACAGTTGTCCTGCAGAGAGGCAGGGACTCCTAGCATCGTACATAACTATGATGCTAGGAGACCGGCTTTCCGGGACTTCCGGCCGAAATACGTCCGTCCATTACGGACGTTAATGTGCTCGTGTGAACCCAGCCTAACTCTTTCAGCACCCTCGACAGTGAATTCCGATCACAATATCGAGCAACCTGTTAAAAAATAAAAAAGACGTTCGTACTTACCGAGAACTTCCCTCCCGGCCGTTGCCTTGGTGACGCGCCTCTCTTGACATCCAGCCCCACCTCCCTGGATGACGCGGCAGTCCATGTGACCGCTGCAGCCTGTGCTTGGCCTGTGATTGGCTGGAGCTGTCACTTGGACTGAATTGTCATCCCGGGAGGTCAGACTGGAGCAAGAAGCAGGGAGTTATCAGTAAGTCAGAACTTCTTTTTTTTTTTACACGGTCATGTATATTGTGATCGGAAGTCACTGTCCAGGGTGCTGAAACAGTTTAACTCTTTCAGCACCCTGGACAGTGACTATCTCCTGACGTCGCGTACCGGAAATATTTTTGCCGGGTTCGGTCAAAACGAGTTCGGTCGAACCCGGTGAAGTTCGGTTCGGTTCGGTTCGGTTGTCCGGGTTCGCTCATCTCAAAGACACTCCGTTTGGATGTTTGAAAATAGAAAAGCACGTGGTGCTTTTCTGTTTACATTCAGAGTTTTACAGCTCTTGCGCGAATCACGCAGTTCACACGGAAGTGCTTCCGTGCGGCATGCTTGGTTTTCACGCACCCATTGACTTCAATGGGTGCGTGATGCGCGAAAAACGCCGAAAGAACGGACATGTCGTGACTTTTTTTCAGCGGACTCACGCTGAGGAAAAATCACGGACATGTCAGCACGGCCCCATAGACAAATATAGGTCCGTGCAACGCGCGTGCAAATCACGCGCGTTGCACGGACGTTTTTCCCGTTCGTCTGAATAAAGCCTAAGGCCCCATTCACACAAGTTGGATTCCGAAAACATGCCGATTAGTCTGCATCCCATGCATATGAGGTTTCCGCAACCCAGTTCACATGATGCAAAAAATTTTCCACGTGTATTTTTGTCCACACCATGAAAAGAAATCCACACCAGCAATAAATAGCATGCTACTTATTTTGCATGGAAAAGCCAAGGATAAGCAACTATGAATGATAATGGGACTTAGGCCTTGTTCACACAGTTTTTTTGCATGCAGAAAAAAAACTGCCTCAAAATTCCTTCAGGCTTTCTCTGCTTCCCATTGATGTCAATGGGATGTTAGAGACAGAAATGCCCGAAGAAAGGGCATGTCACTTCTTCCCGCGAGCGGAAAAAACGCTTTAGTCTCCCAGTGAAATCAATAGGAGGCAATTTCGGCCGTTTTCTTTCCCCGCAGTTTCCAACGCGGTTTCTGCGGCAAAAAATGCGGCAAAAAAAACTCTGTGTGAACAGGGCCTTATTCTTGTGCGGATCTGCTACATGCTTGTCGTAAGTCAGAAGTCAAAGGGAAAGCCTCAGATTTTTGCTGTTGAAAAACACATTGAACTTTAATGGCAACGTAAGAACGGAGCATTAGTTCTCCTTACATCCTTACATCCTCACAAGCGCTTCCCCCTCCCTTATAGCTCCTTCACATTGTGCGGTTTCCCTAAGTTTATCGTGTACGTCAGGAAATCTCCTAACGTACAGTATGAACGACGTAAACGATAACTCATAGGGCTTTATTATGTCCTTTTACCCTCCGTCGGGCTGGTAGATGTCGGTTTACCTTATTTTTGAAGGATGGAATAGTGTAGTAGACTTTGCTATTCCATCCTGAGAGATTCCACAAAAAAACGTATACCGCTCCTGACATTAGTATGTGGACAGTGATGTCAGGAGCTTCCCAATGTGGGAGTCCCCATGCAGAGCATCACAAGTGCTCTAACTGTGGACTTTGTCCCTGGGAAAGCTCATGACGTTACATCCAAATATTTAAAGTGACGTCAGGGGATTCTACAGTGCTGGAATCCCTGGCCAGGGCGTTGCTGATGCTCCGGCCATGTACTCAGGCTTTGCAAAGCTTCTGATGTCACTTTACGTATATGGACATCAGGAACAGCACCATAGTACCTTGGCAGAGCGCTAGTAGAAGGCTCCAGCCCTGGGAAAGCTCCAGACGTCGCTGCCATTCATGGACAGTGACTTCAGGAGTTTCCCCTGGGCCATTCCCCGGGCGACGTATCCCACATTATGCCATACAGTGGGATAAAATTTGGCTAAATAGATCAAAATCCAGGGCATTAACCGGTCACTGACTGCTCCATGGTTTCCTTCACTGTAATTGATATTAGCACCAAAATCAGTTAATGCGTATAACGTATAAACGTGAGCGCACCACTTTCTGTTGCCCACCCTCAGTAATGAAGCGGGGGCAGACATCTTGGCTGTATGGGGCCCAGAAATTCCTGATGGCGGCCATGCCTGGATCAACGTTCCATCTCCAGATTCTAATATTCATAACCTGTAATATTATATTTCTCAAGAAAGACATCAAGGCCCTTCTTGAACTTGTTCAAAGAATCAACCACCACAACATCCTGTGGCAGAGAGTACCATATTCTCACTGCTCTTACAGTAAAGAATCCTCATCTGTGACAGTGGTGAAGCCTTTCCTCCTATAGACGTAGAGGATGCCCCCTTGTCCTTGTTACAGGCCTAGATGTAAAAAGATCATTAGAAAGATCTCTGTACTGTCCAGTTTGTATATATATAATGTGTACATTGTAATTAGATGGCTCCTAAGCTGTCTTTTTTCTAACCTGGATAGCCCCAAGTTTGATAACCTTTCTTGGTACTGCAATCCACCCATTCCCTTAATTACCTTGGTCACCCATCTTTGTACTCGTTCTAGTTCAGCCATGTCCATCTTATACAGAGGTGCCCAAAATTGTACACAATATTCCATACGTGGTCTGACTAGTGATTTGTATAGAGGCAAAACTATATTCTCGTCATGAGCATCTATGCCACTTTTGATGCATCCCATGATTTTATTTGCCTTGGTAGCAACTGCCTGGCACTGGTTGCTAAAGGTAAATGTACTGTCCAACAATATCCCCAAATCTTCTTCAGTGGTAGTTTTACGCAGTGTTTTGTAAAATTTGTTTCCTCGGCCCAAGTGCATAACCTTACATTTATCCACATTACAGGTTGATTGCATTTGGAGGCTGAAACTTATGCTGATCTAGTCTTTTCACACAACTGCAGTTTGCTACAATGTATATAGGAAATCTTCTGTAAACTAAACACAGCAGTACTTTAAATATTTTGTCCTGGTATCCAGACCCAAAGTTTTTACCTACACTGATACACTGTAACAAAACTTTAACTGTGAGTAAGTCAGGGAAATTTTTCTAAGTTCTAAATTAAAACAATGCTTTCACTCACTGACAGCAAGCCGAGGTAATGATGAAGAATTAAAACACAAAGTTTTCATGTAAAATCTATCTATCTATGTATCTTCATTACTTGCTCATGATTTGACAAATCGGTTAATCTCATCCTTTCTTTCAGTTACTGCTGTTTAAACCATCTGCAGTATGCCCAGTAATACATGATTGAGTCTGGCCAACCTCTAATTCATTTCCCTCGTTTTGCTGATCTCTCATTTTTAGTACTACAACACACTTGTTAAGTCACTAGTCAATATTAGACAAAGGGTGTATTTATCAAAAAATGGGTTCAAAGCATGATGGCAAATCATGATTATTTCAACAAAATATTCCTGGTTAAACTGGTGTGGTTGGCGGTCATTTGTCATGATGGATAAATATTTTTTTGTATGTGTTTTTTTACTGACATATGTTCCTGCAGTGTTTCTGTAACAGAATACCGATCTTACACCCTGGGGAAAAGTAATAATTATGCTAAAAAAGAAGAACTGGGTCCGGGGCTTTGCATTTTATCCTTTCATAAATTAAAATTGTACCTATTATTTACAATATTTTCCATAATTAAGCAGTCTATTCAAAGATAATAAACTTTGTAATACATCTGTTTAACCCCTTCCCGACATCCAACATATATATATATATATATACACGTGGGAGTATAGAGCAGTCATGGGCTTAGATTGCTCCATAGAACTAGCGTGCCTGCTGTATCTTACAGCCGATACTTTAGTGTAACGAGCGGGATCCCGCTAGTTTAAACCCTTAGATGCCACGTCAGTAGCAACTGCGGCATCTAAGCCGTTAGACTGAGGGGACAGCCCCTTCTGACATTCCATCGGCCTACCTGCGACATGATCGTGGGCTGCCGATGGTCATCATGGCAGTCTGGCAGCCTAATGAAGGCCCTCAGGTCTGCCATCTTTGTACTCCTATTAAGCCCTGCCAGAAGCAGAACTTAATAGGAGCCGGTCAGAATCACGACATACTGCAATACTGCAAGAAATTATTAAATTAGGTGTTTCTTTAGTAGACCTCTACATAATTATTAGTAACTTTATGAAACTATTTTTTTTTCTATTTCTTTTAGGCTTACTCTTAGTCCCACTACAATACTTTACTATGCGATCGTTTGATCGATTTTATAATACACTGCAATAATTCTGTAGTGTATTATGCCTGTCAGTGTAAAACCGATTACAGTGTAATTCCTAACAAAGGCCCCCAGCTGCCATGGGAACCATTGGCACCTGGTGATCGCATCGCAGGGTGTGCTAATGGGATGACAGGGGGAGCCCTCTCCTTCTGAAAGCACTTAGATGCGATGGTCGCAATTGACATTGGCATCTAAGGGTTTAAATGGGCCTGATCTGAGGTAACTCTGATCCCAGCCATTAAACAAGGACACTCACTCTAGCTGGCACGAGACACACGGCACCGTGAAAATGTGGTGGTGTGCTATATGCAGCCTTAATGACTGAAGTGAAAAGGCTTATGGGCAGTCATTAAGGGGTTAAAAGCACTCTTCTGTTGTTGGATGTAAATATTTCATAAACCTGAATTGACAGGTCTTTGGCAATCCCCCATAAAGGTAAAAAAATGTATCCCAAACAATTGAAGAAATACAAAAAACGATCCACAACACATATACAAAAGGCTGTGGCCTGATATCAAATGTATAGTCTATTTCACACTATTATGGTCAAATGTGTTGTCAGAAATATTATAATTCTTGTTATAATTATGTACCGCGGGATAATTCGGAGTGTCGACAGTTTGATATTTGCTGTGCAACATCAGTTGACTCAATATGAAATGGGGTTAAATCGGCTGGAATGTCTATAATTTCCGGTATTTAAAGGCTATGTACACCTTCAAAAGTTGTTGTTTTTTTTTATAAAAATGTCAGTCCGTGTGTTTGGTACAACTTTCAAATTAGTTTTTATTAAAAAATTATTTTTACTTTTTGCGATACAGCTGCTCTGTATCCTGTATACAGAGCAGCTGTATCGTTCGCAAAGACCTGAATCCGTCACGTCCGCGGGACTGACGGGTTCAGTGATCGGGGTACACTCAGGATCTACCTGTAATCCATCACATCTAATTTATGAACTTAGATGTGACGGACAACAGGTGGATCCTGCGTAGACCCATCTTCACTGAACCCATCAGTCCAGGATTCAGTACAGGATACAGAGCAGCGTTATCTCAAAAAGTAAAAATAATTTTTAATAAAAACGAATTTGAAAGTCGCACCAAACATACTGACTAACATATATATATATATATATATATATATATATATACTTTCAAAGGTTTACATAGCCTTTAACCCCTTCCCAACATTTGTGGTAAGTATACGACATGGAAAGCCAGTGCTTCCCGCAAAATGTCGTATACTTACGACAAATGCATGGCACCGGCTCAGAAGCTGAGTCGGTGCCATCATCCCCGGATGTCAGCTGTATCTGACAGCTGACATCCTGCTGTAACGGCGGGGACTGAATTTAGCTTCAATCCCCGTCATTAACCCCTTAAAGGCAGCCGTAAAAAGCAATCGCTACATTTAAGGTGTTTGCAGCTCATTGACACCCCAGCAATGAAATCGCCGGGGTGTCGGTGGCTGCAATGGCAACCTGAGGCCTAATACTGGCCTCCCGGTGTGCCTAGCATGGAAAACTTCCAGCCCCCGCCCGGAGGCTTCCGTAGCCGCCGGCAAGATGGCGCCGGCTCAGGAGATGAGCCGGCGTCATCAGTGGTGGATATCAGCTGTATGTTACAGTTGACATCCACTTGTAACGGCAGGAACCGGAGCTAGCTCCGATCCCTGCCATTAACCCCTCAGATGCAGCGATCGGATGCAATCGCTGCATCTTTGTGGTTGCTAGTAGATAGCCAGCTGTGCCCTGCAATCGCAAGACTGCTGACTGCTATTATGACACCAGGAGACCTAACAAGGGCCTCCTGTTTGCCATTACGGAAGCCGATTAGGCCCCGCTCAGAGGCGAAGCCTAATCGGCTTGCTGTCAGTGAATGACTGACAGATCTAATACATTGCACTACGTAGGTAGTGCAAAGTATTAGAAAAAAAATCTGACAGTTAGACCTTCAAGTCCCCTAGTGGGACTAAAGTAAAGTGTAAAAAAAAATTGTAAAAAATATAATAAAAGTTTTAAGTAATAAAATAAACCACATTCGCCCTTTTTCCCTTATCAAGTCCTTTAATTTTTGAAAAAATAAAATAAACCATACGTATTTAGTATCGCCGCGACCGTAACGGCCTAAACTATAAAAATATTATGTTATTTATTCCACGCGGTGAACGGCGTAAAAAAAAACCTTAAAAAATAATGCCAGAATTTCAGTTTTTTGGTCACTTTACCCTAATTGAAATAAAAAGTGATCAAAAAGTCGCATGTATCCAAAAATGGTGCCTATAAAAACTATAGCTCGTATGGCAAAAAACAAGCCCTCATACAGCTCCGTCGACGAAAAAATTAAAACGTTATGGTCCTCACAACTTGGCAACAGAAAAAAGACATTGTTTTTGCAAAAGTAATTTTATTGTGCAAAAAGCTGTAAAACATAAAAAAGTGCTATAAATTAGGGATCGCCGGAATCATACTGACCCGTAGAATATAGTAAACATGATAAACTAGAGAAAAAGAGTCCATATATATCCACATATGAAAAAATTACACATCTTTATTAATAGCATCAGATACATAAAATTACAAGAACAGAGAATCTAAAATTAAATCCTTGACTAAGTCACAAGTACCTATATTGAACAGAGTATATTGAATTACATTTAA
The DNA here is from genome assembly GCF_050947455.1 of Rhinoderma darwinii. Classification (NCBI taxonomy): domain Eukaryota; kingdom Metazoa; phylum Chordata; class Amphibia; order Anura; family Rhinodermatidae; genus Rhinoderma; species Rhinoderma darwinii. The sequence goes on from NC_134690.1 coordinate 148,531,663, forward strand.
GTATATAAACTTTATTAATGTTCAAAATTCCTCCTACACAGGGTACATCTACATAAATAAATGCAAATACAGAAGGTACAACAGACCCAGACTGAGTAATGTTGAAAAGTATATAGACCCGCGTTTGCCTAAAGGGACTAGTGTCCTTAGAAAAATGACATAGTGTCCATATGAGTCCAGCAAATGCACTTACCCATGTTTTGAGGAGAATCGTGTGACCCAGAGTATAGAAGTGCGCCCCTTTCGCTTATAGCTTTCTCAAGGGGAAAGCTATAAGCGAAAGGGGCGCACTTCTATACTCTGGGTCACACGATTCTCCTCAAAACATGGGTAAGTGCATTTGCTGGACTCATATGGACACTGTCATTTTTCTAAGGACACTAGTCCCTTTAGGCAAACGCGGGTCTATATACTTTTCAACATTACTCAGTTGGTTCACAATAAAATAAATCCCCCAGATGTGACCCCATTTTAGAAACTACACCCCTCAAGGAATTTATTAAGGGGTGTAGTGAGCATTTTCACCCCACAGGTCTTTTCCATAAATAAATGCGCTGCGTGTGGTGCAAAGTAAAAATTTAAATTTTTCCCCAGAATTGCCAATTCAGTGGCAAGTATGTTGTGCCCAGCTTATGCCACTGTAGACACACACACCAAAAATTGTTAAAAGGGTTCTCCCGGGTATGGCGGTGCCATATATGTGGAAGTAAACTGCTATTTGGGCCGCTGTAGGGCTCAGATGGGTGGGAGCGCCATTTGGCTTTTTTGCGTAGATTTTGAATTGTGAACCAATTCTGTGTAAATCGCCAAATTAGGCCTTAATTTCGCATTCACTCCTGAGACCTGTCAAATGTCCAGGCAAAAGATTAGGGCCCCATGTCAGGTGATTTTAAAACCGGGAAACACAGCATAATAACTATAGAGCTGTCTTGTTATGGTGGCACAAGCTGGGCACCACATATTGGCATATATATGAAAAAAAATCCAATTTTCACTCTTCAATATCGAGTGCACACTAATTTATGCAAAACACCTGCAGGGTTAACTGCCCGATTCTAATAAATTCTATGAAACACCTGTGGGGTCAAAATGCTAACTACACCCCTAAATGGAGTCACTTTTTGGGCGTTTTCATTGTTTTGTCCCCTCAGGGGCTCTGCAAATGTGACATGGACTCCACAAACCATTCCTGCTGCTAAATTTGAGCTCCAAAAGCCAAATGGCGCTCTTTCCCTTCTAAGCCCTGCCGTGTGTCCAAACAGCCGTTTATTACCACATATGGGATACTGATTTACTCGGGAGAAATTGCTTTACAAATTTTGTGGTGCTTTTTCTCCTGTAGTCCTTGAAGAAATGAGAAAAAATTAGCTAAACTTATATTTTCTTTGAAAGAATGTAGATTTTCATTTTCGTGGCCTACTTCCAATAATTTCTGCGAAAAATCTGCGGCGTCAAAATGCTAACTATACCCCTAGATAATTTCCTCAAGGGGTGTAGTTTCCAAAATGGGGCCACTTGTGGGGGCTTTCCACCGTTTTGGTCCCTCAGGGGCATTGCAAATGCGACATGGCCTTCGAAAACCATTCCTGCTAAATTTGAGCTCCAAAAGCCAAATGGCGCACTTTCCCTTCTAAGCCCTGCCGTGTGTCCAAACTGCCGTTTATTACCACATGTGGCATATTGTTTTATTCGGGAGAAATTGCTTCACAAATTTTGCAGTGCTTTTTCTCCTTTAGTCCTTTTGGAAATGAGAAAAAATTAGCTAAACCAACATTTTCTTTGAAAGAATGTAGATTTCCATTTTCACGGCCTACTTCAAATAATTTCTGAAATAAACCCGTAGGGTCAAAATGCTCACTATACCCCTAGATAATTTCCTTAAGGTGTGTAGTTTCCCAAATGGGGTCACTTTTGGGGGATTTCCACTGTTTTGGCAACGCAAGAGCCCTTCAAACCTGAGGCCGGTGCTTCAGTCCATTAGCACGCTAGGGCCACATGTGGGATATTTCCTAAAACTGCAGAACCTGGGCAATAAATATTGAGTTGCGTTTCTCTGGTAAAACTTTGTGTTACAAAAAAAATGGATTAAAAATGAATTTCTGCAACAACAAAAAATTTAATTTGTAAATTTCACCTCTACTTTGGTTTAATTCCTGAGAAATGTCTAATGGGTTAAAAAAAAACTTTCTAAATGCTGTTTTGAATACTTTGAGGGGTGAAGTTTTGAAAGTGGGGTGACTTTTTGGAGGTTTCTATTATATAAGGCCCTAAAAGCCACTTCACAACTGATCTGGCCCCTGTAAAAATAGCCTTTTGAAATTTTCTTGAAATTGTGAGAAATTGCTGCTAAAGTTCTAAGCCTTGTAACGTCATAAAAAAATAAAAGGATGTTAAAAAAAATTATGTCAATCTAATGTAGACATATGGGGGATGTTAATTAGCGGTATAACTGCCTGTCTTACAAGCAGATACATTTACATTTCGAAAAATGCTAATTTTTGCAATTTTTCGCAAAATTGTGGTGTTTTTCACATTTAAATACTGAATGTATCGAGCAAATTTTGCCAGTAACATAAAGTCCAAAGTGTCACGAGAAAACAATCTCAGAATTGCTTGGATAGGTTAAAGCATTCCGAAGTTATTATCACATAAAGTGAAACATGTCAGATTTGAAAAATGAGGCTCTGTCAGGAAGGTCAAAAGTGGCTAAAAAGGGAAGGGGTTAATGTTGTAAAGCCTCGGAATGCGTCTAAAGGTCCACAATATTACTAGTTCAGTAACTGCTTTTAATGCATCCAGTACAAGTGCAATCGTTATGTGGAACGCTCATCATACTCATAGCAATGACCAATTTTAGTCGATATCCACAGGCTTATAACGAACCAACTTGAGCTTGTAAGGGCATGCCCCCACGTGGCGGTTTTCCTCCGCAACTGTCCGCATCAATGCCGCACAGAATCTGCGTTGCAGATTCTGTGGCGGATCTGCCCAAAATGTGCAGTAAATTGATGCGGACTAGCTGCTGCGTATTGCGGTGAAAGTACTTCCCTTCTCTCTATCAGTGCAGGATAGAGAGAAGGGCCAGCACTTTCCCTAGTGAAAGTAAAAGAATTTCATACTTACCGGCCGTTGTCTTGGTGACGCGTCCCTCTTTCGGCATCCAGCCCGACGTCCCTGGATGACGCGGCAGTCCATGTGACCGCTGAAGCCTGTGATTGGCTGCAACCGTCACTTAGACTGAAACGTCATCCTGGGAAGCCGTACTGGAGAAAGAAGCAGGGAGTTCTCGGTAAGTATGAACTTCTATTTTTTTTACAGGTTGCTGTATATTGGGATCGGTAGTCACTGTCCAGGGTGCAGAAACAGTTACTGCCGATCGCTTAACTCTTTCAGCACCCTGGACAGTGACTATTTACTGACGTCGCCTAGCAACGCTCCCGTAATTACGGGTGCACACACGTAGTCACCCGTAATTATGGGAGCCCCATTGACTTCCTCAGTCTGGCTGTAGACCTAGAAATACATAGGTCCAGCCAGAATGAAGAAATGTCATGTTAAAAAAGCAATACGCATCCGCAGCACACATAACATGTGCATGACATCTGCGGACTTCATGCGGAATTTAGAATCTCCATTGAAGTCAATGGAGAACTTCTGCAATGAGTCCGCAACCAGTCCGCCACTGGTCCGCAACATCCATTGTATGCTGCGGACACCAAATTCTGCACCGCAGCCTATGCTCCGCAGCGGAATTTTCAGCCTCGTCTAAACGAAGCCTACTAAAAAGAAGTGGAAGGCAATGGAGAAACGGGTCCGCTGCGGATTAACGCTGCGGAGTGTTCGCAGCGGAATTCAAGAGCAATTCCGCCACGTGGGGCTTTGCCCTAATAGGCAACAAGAGTCAGTGACATTATGAAAAGCAACAATAGTCACAAATGACAGCAATAAAACAATATCATTCAGATTTTTGGTATAATCTCAATGAGCTAAAGGGCCAAGACCAGGAACAACAAAAAGGGTCTGTTTTTTTTTTATTTCCAGAACTAGCACCACGCCTGGTATTGCAGCTCGTCCTCATTCGAGAGACAGGGTATGTTCACACGTACAAAAAGAAGTGGCTGAAAATTACGAGACTGTTTTCAAGGGAAAATAGCCTCTGATTTATAGGTGTTTTGGAAACTGAAAATTAAGCTTTTTTTTTTAATTCAACCCCTTCGCGCTCAGCGAGGTACTATTCCGTCGTGCTAAGTGCATCGTTCGCGCTCAGCGCCGGAATAGTACGTCGCGGGAGGAACGGCCATTTCAGCCGTCTTCCCGACACATACATGAGCTGTGACAGCTGCTGTCTCGTACAGCAGTTGCCGCAGCTCCTTCAGCAGGGACCGGTCGTTGTGTCCTCACTGATTAACCCCTTGTAAGCCGCGTTCAATAGCGATCGCGGCTTCTTAGGGGTTAAGCTACCATCGATAGCAGCCGGCGATGGTGGCTATCGCAACCGGACGCCTAACAATGGCGTCCGGCTATGCCATCTACAGAAGCCTAGTGGGTCCTGACTAAGTCAGGACCCACTATGCTTGCAGTCAGTGAGTAGCTGACAGCTCTAATACACTGTACTACGCATTTAATGCAGTGAATTAGAATAGCGATCAGGGCCTCCTGCCCTCAAGTACACGAGTGGGACAAAGTAATAAAGTAAAAAAAAAAAGTTAAAAAAAAGTTTTGTAAAAATAAGAAAATAAAAGTAACAAAAGTGATAAAAGTAAAAATCCCCCTTTTTCCCTTATCAGTCCTTTATTATTAATAAAAATAAACTATCCATAATTGGTATCGCCACGTCCGTAACGGCCTTAACCACAAAAGTATTTCATTATTTATCCCGCACGGTGAATGCTGTAAAATAATAATAAACCGTACCAGAATCACAATTTTTGGTCACTTCACTTCCCAAAAAATGGAATAAAAAGAGATCAAAAAGTCGCGTGTACCTAAAAATGGGGCTGATCGAAACTACAGTTTGTTACGCAAAAAACAAGTCCTCACATGGCTTTCTTGATGGAAAGAAAAAACGTTACGGCTCCTAGAATAAGGCAACACAAAAAGTAAATGATTTTTAATAAAAAGTGTTTTATTGTGTAAACTCCATAAGACATAAAAAAAAAACTATAAACATATGGCATCGCCGTAATCGTATCGCCCCGCAGAATAAAGCGAATATGTAATTTATAGCCCACGGTGAACACTGTAAAAAAAATAGAATAAAAAACAATAGCACGCCTCTTAAAAATAGAACAAACACTGATCAAAAAGTCGAATGCACCCCATGAAAACTACAATGAATTCCTCAAGGGGTCTAGTTTCCAAAATGGGGTCACTTTTGGGGGGTTTCCACTGTTTTGGCACCACAAGACCTCTTCAAACTGGACATGGTACCTAATAAAAAGGAGGCCTCATAATCCTCTAGGTGCTCCTTTGCTTCAGTCCATTACCACACTAGGGCCACATGTGGGATATTTCTCAAAACTGAAGAATCTGGGCAATAAGCATTGAGTTGCATTTCTCTGGTAAAACCTTCTGTTTTACAGAAAAAAATGAAATAAAAAGGATTATCTGACAAAAAAATGAAATATGTAAATTTCACCTCTACTTTGCTTTAAATTCCTGTGAAACACCTAAAGGGTTAATAAACTTTCTAAATGCTGTTCTGAATACTTTGAGGGGCCTAGTTTCTAAAATGGGGTGTTTGATAGGGGTTTCTAATATATAAGCCCGTCAAAGCCACTTCAGAACTGAACTGGAACCTAAAAAAAAAAAAAGAGGCTTTTTATTATACCATAACCCGATGTAGCGCATGGCCGTGTCCAGGATGCGTTATGAGCAGGGGCGTAGCTAAAGGCTCATGGGCCCAGGTGCAAAAGTTCAGTTTGGGCACCCCTACGCATCTTCTCTCTAACGTTCAGCTGCATTACTGGGTCTCTAAAATAACCCCCTCAAACAATATATATATACATCAGAGACGAATAAAACAACTTTTATAACATGGCAGGCTTAAAGCGGCGCAGTTCTATGTATGATAGTATACCTAAATAATGAAGTCACCAAATAAAGGTCATATACCAGCTCTACACAGTGAAAAATTAATACACTACAGTTGTATCCCAATTTCCCTTTTCTACTCTATCAATGGCCAGACCGGCATGACTTCTTCCAGCCACAACTTGTCTCTTCACACAAACTACAAATTATGCTGCTAGCCCCAATAGCCCTCTTAGTGCCCCCTCCACCTTAATAGTGGCCCCATTTGTGCCCCAAACTGTACTAGTGCCCCCTTTTGTTCCCTAAAAAGTAATAGTGTCCCACCACAAAATCATAATGCCTTTTTTTGTGCCCCACAGTAATACCCTCCTTTGTGCCTTATACAGTAATAATACCAACTTTTTTGCCCCCACAAAGGGATTGCTGCCCCCTATGTCCTCTTACACAGGATAAATTCCACCTGGGCAGTTGATAATTTTATTAATTGCAACATATTTAAAAAAAAATTCCCAGAATCATAAATTATCACCTATTCACAGTATATTTTCTTATTGCTGGAGGTGATCAAGAGACCAGGGGTCCCAAACCCTCTGATCCTCCTCACTGCACCCCTGCAGTAAAGAGGAGCTTGAATGGAGCGGCTGTTGAGCATACGCCCGCCGCACCATTCACGGTCTATGACCATGGCGTAAACAGCCGAGCGCTGTACTCGGCTGTTTGTCATTCCCATAGACTTTGAATGGAGCAGTAGAGTTGATGCACAATCACTGCTCCATTCAATGTCCTGCTTACAGTGAGGAGGAATGGGGGGTCCGGGACCCCAGTTCTCAAGATTGGAGGGGATCCCAGCGATAACAAAATTATCACTTATCTTAAGAATAGGTGATAATTTAGGATTCTGGCATTAAAAAAAAACCCTTAAAGAGGCTCTGTCACCAGATTCTAAAATCCCTATCTCCTATTGCATGGGATCGGCGCTGCAATGTAGATAACAGTAACGTCTTTTGTTTTTTTTCAAAAACGTTCATTTTTCGCCAAGTTATGAGCTATTTTATATATATGCAAATGAGCTTTGAAATGAACAACTGGGCGTTTTTTTTTCGTTATGTCCAACTGGGCGTGTATTGTGTTTTTAACTGGGCGTGTTTACGTGTATGACGCTGACCAATCAGTGACCAGTCAGCATCATACACTCATGTCCATTGATTTACACAGCAGCGATGTGCAGCCGCATAAACAGAGATTAACGTTAATCAAGTGTACTGATAATGAATACACATGATCATCCAGCCTGGACGTCGAAAGCCGGAAAAAGGGCCTGGAGTTGGATTGGGGAAGAGCAGGGCGGGTTCCCCAATTCTAGTCCATCTCTGTTTGTAGGACAAGGCTACTGCTCAATTAGCTGCACCTGCAGCCTGTGTATAAAAAGGTGCAGACAGTGTGTGTCAGTCTCACCCCTGACTCACACCGGAGACTACTAAGTCTGGAGTAGCCTGTATTCTATGTGAGTAAAGACCTGTGTTACTTTGTGTCCAGTGCCTGGTAGGAAGGCACTTGGTATAGTTAGATAATATCTTGTTTAGTTAGTGCTCAGACGAGCAGGATTTATTTTGTATTTTGCCTTGTTGTACAAGAGGCTGTTTCTTTGACAAGAATAAAACACAGGCAAAGCCCTGTTATGAACTTTAATGCACGGTGTCCCTGTCTCTGGCTACTAAGAAACCTCTGTACCAACCTCTCCTGATGCTAAACCCTCACATATGGTGGCCGATGCGGGAACAGTCTTAAAGAGACATACACCTATTTAAAAGGACTTTTGCTGCTCCAAGCGGAAAATCGTTGCTAGGGGCAGCAACACAATTTTTTTTCCCCCCGAGAGTGCTTGGAAGTGTATGTCTTGGGTGAAGGCGGCAACAGGGCTAGAAAAAAAGACTGTTAAAATGGATGAAATACTTAAACAGCTGATTCAGGCTAATATCAACCAGGGGAAGATAAGCACAGCTCTGCAAGAAGCCAGCGCGACTCAGCAAATGGTGCATGAGGAAGCCATGCGTGCACAGGCTGAAACCAATATTCTGCTGGGTGAAGCCCACAAACTGGCCTTAAAAGGACATCAGCAAATTAATCGACATTTGCAAAACCAAATTCAGGCCTCAGTGGAGAGGTCAGCGGGGCCTCATGGTTTGCGCCAAACCACTCGTGCAGCGGTACAGACATCTCTGCAGAAGATGACACCCACCGACGACGTTGAGGCCTATCTCATGGTGTTTGAGCGAGTGGAAGAACGAGAGAAGTTACCTTCAGATCAGTGGGCAGCAGTGGTGGCACCTTTCCTAACCGGAGAGCCGCAAAAGGCGTACTTTGATCTCAATGAGCAGGATGCCAAGGATTACTCCAAGCTGAAGGGTGAGATCCTTGCCCGTCTGGGTGTTAATATGAATGTGCGTGCTCGTTGGGTGCACAACTGGACTTTTGTGGAACACCTACCTGCCCGATCACAAATGTATGATCTTGTCCATCTTGCAAGGAAATGGCTACAGCCAGAGGAATCAACCCCTGCGCAGATCGTGGAGAGAGTGGTGCTTGACAAATACATCTGCTCCTTACCACCGAAGGTTCAGCGTTGGGTCGGTCAAGGAGATCCTACAGATGCGGAACAGCTGGTGAACCTGATTGAAAGGTACAAAGCTACTCAGGATCTACTCCAAGAAGTACCGCCTGGATGTTCTAACCCCAGGAACAGCAAATCGTGCAGAGCACCCGGTAAGACTGTTCCATTTACTAGAGGGGTGAGAAATGTCTTTAAGGGAGGTGGCTCAGAAAGGGAGCAGACGGAGGGAAGAAATCCCAGAGAGACACTGAAGGCCAGACCAGGGTCTCAAGTTGGGGACCGGGGCTGCATACAGTGCTGGCGGTGTTATGGACCTGGGCATATTGCTGCCAATTGTCCCCTGACTACTGAGCCAATGGAGTGTGATGCAGCAAGGCGAATATCCTTGTTTGCACGTCCTGTTTGTTCTGCTGAGACGGTTTACGAGACTGAACAACAAATGTGTGTCGTAAAAGTGGAAGGGTGTACTGTGAGTGCCTTGCTGGATTCTGGGAGTCTGGTTACCCTGGTGCATGCCAGCCTGATAGACCCTGGAACATTCAGAGGATATAGTATAGGGGTCCTGTGCATTCATGGGGACACTAAAGAATACCCCACCGCTTTGGTCACTCTAGAGACTTCCTGTGGAAACACTTGCCATGAAGTGGGTGTGGTCAAGTCACTGATGCACAGTGTGATACTGGGGAGAGACTTCCCAGTGTTCTGGGACTTGTGGAGGAAGAAAGATGTAACCTCCACTGTAAATGTTAATGATGGTATTAATGTGTGCGCTGTGATTAGCCCAGAACCCTTTAACGAGGATGCTGAGGTGCCAGCAGTAGGGGTGACCACTGAGCCTGATACATTTCTTATGGCTGTTTTTGCTCGTGAAACAGATGAGCAGGAGGAAATTTCTGATATACCAGAGTTAAATGTATCACGTAACAATTTTGGGACTGCTCAACTTAGCGATCCCACATTGGTAAAAGCCAGGGAAAATACTAAGGTATTAAATGGAGTGCCTCAACATCCAGGGGCTGATAAGGTGTTTCCACACATGGCGGTTAACCAGGATTTTCTGTATCGGATAGATAACATACGTGGGGAGGTTGTTGAACAGCTGGTGATACCCCAACCGTATCGTAGAACGGTGTTGGACCTGGCTCATAAACACGTGCTGGGTGGACATCTAGGTTGCAAAAAGACCAGAGAGCGTATCTTACAATGATTATTCTGGCCGGGGGTATATACTGAAGTTCAGAGGTATTGCAAGTCCTGCCTGGAGTGTCAGATAACGGCTCCTATGCCACATTTTAGGAGTCCGCTGGTGCCTTTGCCTATCATTGGGATCCCTTTTGAAAGAATTGCCATGGATCTGGTCGGCCCTTTAGTCAAATCCTCTAGAGGACATCAATATATCCTAGTGGTGTTGGACTATGCCACACGCTACCCTGAGGCAGTCCCTTTGCGAAATTCCTCTTCAAAAGCCATTGCAAGAGTGTTGTTTTACATGTTTTCCCGTACTGGTTTACCTAAGGAAATCCTTACCGATCAGGGAACTCCCTTTATGTCCAAAATCACCAAGGAATTATGTAAACTGCTGAAAATTAAAAACCTGCGTACCTCTATATATCACACCTCAAACTGATGGTCTTGTCGAAAGATTCAATAAGACATTAAAAGGCATGTTGAGGAAGGTGGTTAGTAAGGATGGGAAGGATTGGGACTGTCTTCTGCCCTATTTGATGTTCGCTGTACGTGAAGTTCCTCAATCATCCACAGGGTTTTCTCCTTTTGAACTTGTATACGGCAGACAACCCTGTGGTCTCCTTGACATAGCCAAGGAAACCTGGGAGCAAGAGTCCACACCTTATAGGAGTGTAATTGAGCATGTCACGTTGATGCAAGACCGAATCGCTGCGGTCATGCCTATAGTTAAGGAACACTTGGAGCAAGCTCAGGATGCTCAGAGCAGGGTGTATAACCGAACTGCTAAAGTTAGAAATTTTAACTCTGGTGATCGAGTGTTGGTCTTAGTGCCAACCGTAGAAAGCAAATTTCTTGCTAGATGGCAAGGGCCGTATGAGATAATTGAAAAGGTGGGGGATGTAAACCTCAGGTTCGGGTCCACTTGAAACCCTACAGAGTCCCTGAAGCTCGCAGACAAGCCATATCTGAGGAGGTCAAGAAAATGCTAGACCTTGGGATTATTGAAGAGTCAAAAAGTGAGTGGTCAAGTCCCATTGTATTGATTCCGAAACCAGATGGGTCATTACGTTTCTGTAACGACTTCCGCAAGTTAAATGAGATGTCAAAGTTTGACGCATACCCAATGCCAAGAGTTGACGAGTTAATAGAGAGACTGGGCCATTCAAGGTATTTTTCAACACTTGATTTAACCAAAGGCTATTGGCAAGTACCCCTCACGGAGGGCGCCAAAGAGAAAACTGCGTTCATCACCCCGGATGGTCTGTTTCAATATATTTGTTTACCATTTGGGCTACATGGGGCTCCAGCGACCTTTCAAAGGTTAATGGACATAGTCCTCAAACCCCATCGTCGGTATGCTTCGGCATATCTGGACGACATTATAATCTTTAGTGATGACTGGGAAAGCCACTTACCAAAAGTACAAGCAGTACTAAACTCCCTCAGAGCCGCGGGGTTAACAGCAAACCCAAAGAAATGTTCCTTAGGCTTGGAGGAAGCACGGTATATGGGGTACATAATTGGGAGAGGGGTGATAAAGCCACAGGTCAACAAAGTTGAGGCTATCCAAAACTGGCCCCAGCCCTCAACCAAAAAGCAGGTCAGAGCTTTCCTATGAATTGTAGGTTATTACCGCAGGTTCATTCCAAACTTTGCCAGCACAGCAGCGCCCCTGACAGATCTTACCAAGGGAAGTAAGTCTGTCATGGTCAAGTGGGACACGAAGGCTGAAAGCGCCTTTCAAGAGTTGAAACTGGCCCTGTGTAACCAACCAGTCTTAGTCACTCCTGACTTCAAAAAGGAGTTTGTTGTCCAAACTAATGCTTCTGATGTGGGGCTCGGAGCAGTTCTGTCACAAGAGGTGGGTGGTGAGGAACATCCTGTGACCTATTTGAGCAGAAAGCTTACCCCGGCTGAGAAAAACTATAGCATAGTTGAACATGAGTGCTTGGCCATTAAGTGGGCACTTGAGTCCCTGAGATATTATTTATTGGGTCGTTGGTTTAGGTTGGTTTCAGACCACTCTCCTCTTACGTGGATGTGTCAAGCTAAAGAGAGAAATTCAAGAGTTACACGGTGGTTTCTTACTTTGCAGAACTTCAAATATACTGTGGAACACAAAGCAGGAAAACTGCAGGGCAATGCTGATGCTTTGTCTAGGACACACTGCCTTGTAGCTAAATGTGTCCGATCCCACGGGCTCGAACAGAGGAAGAGGGTATGTGAGACAGTGACAGGTAAAGTCATTGAGGGAAGGTACATTTCCCCTAGAATCCTGTCATATGTATCCTAGGCTCCAGGGAATGAGTATTTTTTGCAATAGAAAGCTCTAGCTTTCCAATCTCGGCTTAAGGAAAAGCCGGAAAAAGGGACTGGAGTTGGATTGGGGAAGAGCAGGGCGGGTTCCCAAATCCCTAGTCTATCTCTGTTTGTAGGACAAGGCTGCTGCTCAATTAGCTGCACCTGCAGCCTGTGTATAAAAAGGTGCAGACACAGTGTGTGTCAGTCTCACCCCTGACTCAGACCGGAGACTACTAAGTCTGGAGTAGCCTGTATTCTATGTGAGTAAAGACCTGTGTTACTTTGTGTCCAGTGCCTGGTAGGAAGCCACTTGGTATAGTTAGATAATATCTTGTTTAGTTAGTGCTCAGCCGAGCAGGATTTATTTTGTATTTTGCCTTCTTGTACAAGAGGCTGTTTCTTTGACAAGAATAAAACACAGGCAAAGCCCTGTTATGAACTTTAATGCACGGTGTCCCTGTCTCTGGCTATTAAGAAACCGCTGTACCAACCTCTCCTGATGCTAAACCCTCACAATATATACAGTACTACAACCAAGCTCAGTACATAAATACAGTACCACAACCAAGCTCAGTACATAATTACAGTACCACAACCAAGATCAGTACATAAATACAGCACTAGAACAAAGCTCAGTACATAAATACAGCACTAGAACCAAGCATTGACATATATACAGCACCAGAAAAAAGCTCAGTACATATATACAGCACTAGAACAAAGCTCAGTACATATATACAGAACCAGAAGCAAATTCATTACATATATATTAAGCACCAAAACCAATCTCATACGTATGTACCGCACCAGAACCAAGCTCGGTACTTACATACAGCATCAGAACCAAGATCAGTACATATATACAACACCAGAACAAATACAGCTTAATTTAGTGCAACCCCTGCCGTATAGGTTTGTACGGCGTAAAACTACAGCTCCCAGCATGGCCCAAACAATGGTAAGGATATGCTGGGAGATGCTGTTTCACAAAATAAAAATCATACCCCCCATCATCTCGCTGCAGATCCTACGATGACTACAGTGCTGATTAGAGGCAGAATAAACATTTACATTAAGTGACTCACCAGTGACGTCTCAGATTCTAGTTCTTTTCTTTTCCCTCCGGTCCAGACATCTATGATGGATTTTTATTGGCCATGACCCATTTCTGCAGTTTTCCGCTCAGATGTCTTGAGCTTCTCACTTTTAAAACATTTCTGCACCTATAAACAAAGTTAAAATTCTCAACACCTCTAAATATAATAAAGTGCCATACACTGCACCTCTAACTATAATAATGCCATACACTGTGTCCCTGATTATAATAGTACCATACACTGTCACACACACACACTGTGCCTCCTGTAGATAGTGACCTACATAGAAGCCCCTGTAGATAGTATCCCACATACAACCCTCTGTAGATAGTGCCCACATATGGACTCCAGAGCTGCAAGGCAATAGTGCTAACCACTGAGCCACCGTGCTGCCCTACATATAGCTCCCCTATAGATAGTGTTCCACGTATAGCCCACCTCTGTAGATAGTCTCACATATAGCTCCCCCTGTATATAGTGTCCCACATATAGCCCACCACTGTAGACAGTGCCCTACATATAGCCACCATGTTCCTAGTGCCCCACAGGTAACCCACCCTTGTATAAAGTGTCCCATATATAGCTCCCCTATAGATAGGGCTCTACATATAACCCACCCCTGTATAGTGTCTCACATATAGCTCCCCCTGTATATAGTGCCCCACATATAGACCCCCCTGTATATAGTGCCCCACATATAGACCCCCCTGTAGATAGTGGCCCACATATAGACCCCCCTGTATATAGTGGCAAACATCTCCACATATAGACCCCCCTGTAGATTGTGCCCCACATCCCCACATACAGACAACCCCTGTAGCTAGTGCCCCACATATAGACACCCCTGTAGATAGTGGCCCACATATAGCCCCCCCTGTATATAGTGGTGCACACCCCCACATATAGACCCCCCTGTAGAGTGTACCCCACATCCCCACTTACAGACCACCCCTGTAGCTACTGCCCTACATATAGACCCCCCCCCTGTAGATAGTGGCCCACATATAGACCCCCCTGTATATAGTGTCCCACATCCCCACATAAAGACCCCCTGTAGATTGTGCCCCACATCCCCACATACAGACCACCGCTGTAGCTAGTGCCCCACATATAGACCCCCCCTGTAGATAGTAGCCCACATATAGACACCCCTGTATATAGTGGCGCACATCCCCACATATAGACCCCCCCATGTAGATTGTGCCCAACATCCCCACATACAGACCACCCCTGTAGCTAGTGCCCCACATATAGACTCCCCTGTAGATAGTGGGCCACATATATACCCCCCCTGTATATAGTGGCCCACATACCCACATATAGACCCCCCTGTATATTGTGCCCCACATTTCCACATACAGACAACCCCTGCAGCTAGTGCCCCACATATAGAGCCCCCCTGTATATAGTGGCCCACATATAGACGACCCCCCCTGTAGATAGAGCCCCCACTATATATAATGTCACTCACAGTTTTATGAGAAAAAAAACCAAACGTTACATACTCACATGACCCCGTTCCCATGCTGTGGCAGGTGTGCTGGAGCTGAGTGTCATCCAATGACGCTGATTGGCAGGGCAGAATGACGTGTCCCGTCAATCAGCGCCTTTCAAGGATGGAAGCAGCGCGATGACGTCATCGCGTCGCTAGCCAATTAGCGTCTTTGTAAGGCGCTGAATGGTCGGGCACGGAACGTACCAGGCCATTAAGCGCTAATGCATGTATTTGGCTGTCGCTAGCACCGGGGCCCCCTCCCGTGCTAGTGACGCTTACAGGCATGAGAGGGCCTGTGTCGCCCGGCCCATATTTGTTGGAGGCTCAGCGGAGCGGGCCCCATAGTAGCAGCGCTACTGCCGTAGCAGCCATAACGGCTGCTAGTGGTGCCACCGGGCACATGGGGGGGGCGTGTCGACTGGCGACATGAGCCCCCTCAAACCGCAGGCCCCGTAGCAGACGGTACGGCTGCTACCGCGGTAGCTACACCACTGCCCATGCACCTGTATGAGGTACGAGGTACCAGTACAGAGACCCCCCCAAACCAGAATGCATCCTGGACTACAATAGGTACATGAGAGGGGTGGACTTGTCAGATCAAGTCCTGAAGCCCTACAGTGCCATGCCGTGTGGTATAAGAAGCTGGCCGTGCACATCATACAGATGGCATTGTACAATGCGCACGTGCTACATCGATGTACAGGCCAGAGGGGAACTTTCCTGGAATTTCAAGAGGTGGTTATCAAGAACCTAATCTTTAGGGACCAGGAAGGGGCGGCACCCAGTACTTCTGGAAGCGAGGCCACACGCATCGTACCAGGACAACACTTTCCAGGAGAAGTTCCCCAAACTGGCAAGAAGGGAAAAAGTCAA
Source organism: Rhinoderma darwinii (assembly GCF_050947455.1). Lineage (NCBI taxonomy): Eukaryota > Metazoa > Chordata > Amphibia > Anura > Rhinodermatidae > Rhinoderma > Rhinoderma darwinii. The sequence goes on from NC_134690.1 coordinate 148,547,261, forward strand.
AAGAGGTGCAAAGTCTGCTATAAGAGGGGGATAAGGAAGTACACAATATATTAATGTGACACGTGTCCCAAAAAACCAAGGCTCTGTATGAAAGTGTTTTCAAATTTACTATACATCCTTTGATTTTCAATCTACCCCAGTTTTAATTACCCTGATGCACTCCGCACAGCTTATCCCCCTCATCATTCCCTTCTGAGCCCTGCTGTTTGCCCAGGCAGCAGTTAACAGCCACATGTAGGGTATTGCCGTACCCTGGAGAACCCACATTAAAGTTTATGGGATGTATGTCTCCGGTGGCGCATGCTGGGCACAATATATCGGACACGGAAATGGCATATATGTATAGAAAATTGCAAATCTCACTCTGCACCATCTGCTGCGCATTATCTTTTACACAATACCTGTGGGGTCAAAATGCTCACTATACCTCTAGATGAATGCCTTTAGGGGTGTAGTTATTAAAATGGGGTCACTTCTGCTTAGCACCAGTAGGCCAAATTATGGTCCTTTCATTCTGAGCCCTCCCATGGGCCCAAACGGCAGTTTATCACCACAAATGGGGTATTGCTGCTTTCAGGACAAATTGGGCAACAAAATGGGGTATTTTATTCCCTGTGAAAATTAGCCAAAACGACATCTTATTGGAAAAAAATTATTTTTTTTAAAATTCACAGCCCTATTCAAATAAATTCTGTGCAAAAACTCTGGGGTCTAAATAGTCACAATACCCATAAATTAATTCCTTGAGGGGTGTAGTTTCCAAAATGGGGTCACTTCTGGTGGGTTTTCATTGCTTTGATACCTCTGGGGCTCTGCAAATGCGACATGGCACCCGAAAACCAATCCAGCAAAATCTGGACTCCAAAGAACACATAGCGCTCCTTTCCTTCTGACACCTCCCATGGGCCCAAACAGCAGTTTATCACCACAAATGTGGTATTACCGCACTCAGGACAAATTGGGCAACAAAATGGGGCCTTTTGTTCCCTGTGAAAATAAGAAATTTTGATAAAAAATGACATCTTATTGGAAAAAATTTAATTTTTTTAATTTCACAGCCCAATTCAAATACGCGCTGTGAAAAAACTGTGGAGTCAAAACGGTAACAACAACCATAAATGAATTCCTTGAGGGGTGCAGTTTCCAAAATTGGGTCACTTTTGGAGGATTCCTACTTTTTTGGCACCTCAACACCTCTTCAAACCTGGCATGCTGCCTAAAATATTCTAATAAAAAAAGAGGCCCCAAAATGCACTAGGTGCTTCTCTGCTTCTGGGGCTTGTGTTTTAGTCCACGAGCACACTAGAGCCACATGTGGGACATTTCTAGAAACTGCAGAATCTGGACAATACATATTTAGTAGTGTTTCTCTGGTAAAACCTTCTGTGTTACAGGAAAACAACAGAATATAATTGAAATTCAGCAAGAAAAATTAAATTTGCAAATTTCACCTCCACATTGCTTTATTTCCTGTGAAATGCCTAAAGGGTTAAAAAAAACTTTCTAAATACTGTTTTGAATACTTTGAGGGGTCTAGTTTTTAAAATGGGGTGTTTTATGGGGGTTTCTAATACATAGGCCCCTCAAAGCCACTTCAGAACTGAACAGGTACCTTAAAAAAAAGGCTTTTGAAATTTTCTTAAAAATATGAGAAATTGCTGTTTATGTTCTAAGCCTTGTAACGTCCAAGAAAAATAAAAGATGTTAATCTAAAGTAGACTTTTTGGAAATGTGAACTAGTAACTATTTTGGGTGGTATAACCATCTGTTTTACAAGCAGATGCATTTAAAATTCAGAAAAGTTCTATTTTCTCTAAATTTTGCAATTTTTCACAAATACTGTATATATCGACCAAATTTTACCACTAACATAAAGCCCAATGTCTCACAAGAAAACAATCTCAGAATTGCTTGGATAGGTTTAAGCATTCCGTCGTTATTACCACATAAAGTGAAATATTTCAGATTTGAAAAATGGTCTCTGAGCCTTAAGGCCCAAACTAGGCTGCGTCCTTAAGGGTTTAAAGTTTATTTTGAGGCTTTTTTTTTAACCTTTCTTGAGGTGTTTTTTGTAGTATTAATGGAAAATCAGCTTAAAAAAACACCTCACGAAGTGACATGCTACTTCTTTTTACGAGGCTTTTTTTCAATTTGGCAGCGTAAAAATACACCTCAGGGTATGTTCACACGGCCTATTTACGGACGTAATTCGGGCGTTTTTGCCCCGAATTACGTCTGAAAATAGCGCCTCAATAGCGCTGACAAACATCTGCCCATTGAAAGCAATGGGCAGACGTTTGTCTGTTCACACGAGGCGTATATTTACGCGCCGCTGTCAAATGGCGGCGCGCAAATAGACGCCCGCGTCAAAGAAGTGACCTGTCACTTCTTTGGCCGTAATTGGAGCCGCTATTCATTGACTCCAATGAATAGCAGCGCTAATTACGGCCGTAATTGACGCGGCGTTCAAGCGCCTGCACATGCCGGTACGGCTGAAATTACGGGGATGTTTTCAGGCTGAAACATCCCCGTAATTTCAGCCGTTACGGACCCCCGCCGTGTGAACATACCCTCATGTGAACAGCACAGTGAAATCAATGGAAATCGGTTTGCAGACTTATTTCAAGTGTACTTTGGAGCATAAAACTGCACTTTTATGCCCCAAAATCAGCCTGAAAATAAGCCATGTGAACATACCCATAGGGCTGAACTGCAATACCAGTCACAGCTAGCTAGGATTGGCTGTTTCTGGGGGAAAAAAACAGCACTAGAGGATCTCAGTAAGGGCCAGTCTGCTACATAATGAAATACCAATTTACTACATCTGCACTGTGACATCACTGTGTACTTCTGTGTTATGTATTATTCTTGTATTCTAGTTTTCAGACTTTAGCTGTGACATCGGTATGTTTATATTATTCCAGTTCTGACTTCACTTTGATTATCTTCCCTGTATAGCAATACACTGTGAAAATGATTACTGCGCTGTGACAAAACTGCGTGCACAAACACTTGTAACTGATTGTTATCTGTGCACTGTTACATCACTGGGTGCTTCATCCCAGTACTGTGACTATTAATCATTGTGTTCAATATCCATGTTCTGTGACATAACTAAAAATTATTGCATTGCAAGGACATTTTTAGGAGAATAAGTATATGAGGTGCAGAGGTTGCAATTTTACCTTGGGAACTGGTTTCTGAGGTGGCCCAATGGGCCTGAGTGATGTAAGAGGATATCTGTACTTTAAATTGCATGTAAAGTTGGAAGGCCCTGGTACAAATTTTTTATCGGTACACAGGAACTTCAAGTTGCACCTCTGCCCAAACCTACATTAATTTTGTTTGTAGAAATAACAATGTCTCCCTTTTAAAGGGATTTTCCTAGATCTGATATTTATTTGCGGCCGCCTTAATTCTTCCCACATAAACCCCCTCAAATACCTTTTTTTGCTTTTCTAGTCATTTCCATCATAAAAACTAAATTTTTAAATCATACCGGACATTGTTTACATCCCTCTGCTCCTTCTATGACTGCTTCCAGGTCCACTCCCAGCATTCACTGGTTCTCTCCCAGCATGCTGTGTGCCGGGATCGAGGCTCATTGTACTGAGTATATGTAGTTCAAAGAGACATTCTTTGAACTACGCATGTGCCCGAATAATGCCTGGTCGACTGGGACAACACACCGAACAAGCATCATTAATGACCCGCCGTTCAGTGAGCCAGCCGAAAAAGGCATTCGTCCAGAAGTACAAAAGAGCGCTGAATGGTTGGAACGTCATCAGAAGTCCAGATTTCCGAATGAGGCCGCGTCATGTGACCGGAGTGGCGATTAGGGGAAATCAAGATCTTTAAAAAAGTAAGTATATTTGAAAGTTTGTTTAATAGCTATTTGGTATCTGACCATTAATACTTATTAGAAAGCGGAAAACCCCTTTAATAACATAGTGTTTAATAGCTATACTGCCTTAAAGCATAGGTTCCCCTTTAACTATCATTTTATAGTTAAAGAGGCTCTGTCACCACATTATAAGTGCCCTAGCTCCTACATAATGAGATCGGCGCTGTGATGTAGGTAACAGCAGTGTTTTTTAATTTAGAAAAACGATCTATTTTCACCAAGTTATGAGCGATTTTAGCTTTATGCTAATGACTTTCTTAATGCCCGACTGGGCATGTTTTTACTTTTGACCAAGTGGGCGTTTTACAGAGGAGTGTATGACGCTGACCAATCAGCGTCATACACTTCTCTCCATTCATGTAATCAGCACATAGTGATCCTGGGTTGTTCACTATGTGCTGTCACATACACCCACATTAACGTTACTGAAGTGTCTTGACAGTGAATAGACATCGCTTCCAGCCAGGACGGGATGTCTATTCACAATCCCGACACTTCGGTAACATCTGTGTGGGACTTACAGCACAGCTAGCGTGATCTCCCTGTAAGCTGTCATTTACAGCTTGATCTCACGAGATTACGCTTACTCTGCTGTAAGTCCCGCACAAACGTTAGCGAAGTGTCGGGATTGTGAATAGACATCCCATCCTGGCTGGAGGTGATGTATTTTCACTGTCAAGACACTTCAGTAACGTTAATGTGTGTATATGTTGCAACACATAGTGAACAATGCAGGATCACTATGTACTGATTACATGAATGGAGAGAAGTGTATGACGCTGATTGGTCAGCGTCATACACTTCTCTTTACACTTGGTCAAAAGTAAAAACGCACCCAGTTGGGCATTAAGAAAGTTATTAGCACAGCTAAAATCGCTCATAACTTTGTGAAAATATGTTGTTTTTCTAAATAAAAAACACTGCTGTTACCTACATCACAGCGCCGATCTCATTATGTAAGAGATAGGGCACTTATAATGTGGTGACAGAGCCTCTTTAATATGTGGATAGTCTTTTTAGGAAAAGTTGGTAAACTTTGAAATTACATTGCATTGCTGATCTTCTACTGATGGTGATTTTGAGAAAATATTATAATGCATAGCTGCAGTAAAATTTCTTCCGTTTTCTTTTGGAACCAGTTGCCAGTCGCAGGGTGTTAGTAAGCTCTCCATCATACTATTGTTCATTTACTAGCATAGGAAACTGCAACTTTCAGAATTAAAATCACAAAAGCAAGCTACTGAGCCAGTAGAGAGTGCTGAGAGATTTAAATGGGTTTTCTGAGCTTATTAAAAACACAGAAAAGTATCTATATGTATCTGAATGTTCACCAGATGATACCGGCATAATATATTATTATATTGCCCTGCTCTGTTGTTTTCATTTTGCTAGGGCTTGTGGGTGGGATTGCCATGTAAAGGACTACAATCCACATGATTCTCCTCCCCTCTCACAAACAAGCCCATTTTGTCTAGCCTTTCATTGTAAGAGAGACCTCCCATCCTATTTAATAATCTAGTTGCCCGCCTTTGAATCCTCTCCATCTCTCCTATGTCCTTTTTTACAATGTGGAGCCCAAAACTGAATCCCAAATTCCAGATGTGGCCTTACATCCAATGTGCATAATAATTTGGAACACGATGTATATGCTAATTACTCATTAAATGGTCATGGTGCGGTGCCGCTATCCTGAAGAGTCACATAGTCCTGCCTCCAAACCCACCTTTCCATGCTTGATTGATATCCCCAAGGCTGTTATACATCACTAGCAGCATCCTCCAACTTTCTTGGATGCGCCGTTGCGTGGTACTATTTGGCCACGCACCGTGCCGAGATGTGTACTCTGCCCGGCTGCACCGCGCATGCCAGGGGAGTACTAGAACAGCCAGGGGTATGTCAATCAAGATCTGGGAGGCGCCATTTCAATTTTCGCCTTAAGGCAGCATAAAACCTAGAATTGGCCCTGATTTGAATCATGTTTTTATCTTCGTTTTAATACACACTAAAAGCATAAATCCTATTTGCAGCTGCTTCTTCACAATGAGTACTGCTGCTGAGCTTACTTGTAACCAGAATACCCAGGTCCTTCTCTTTTTATGGTTTCTCCAGTTTTCCTCTATTTAATGTATATGCCGTAATAATATTACTGCGACTAGGTTTATTACGTTACATTTATCAACATTAAATTTTCCAGCTTTTCTAGATATTTCTGTAATATTTTACAATCAAGCTGAGTTTTATTTATCCTACAAATTATTGTGTCATCAGCAAAATCTGACAATTTAGATCTTATTCACACGAACTTGTGCGTTTTGCGTGCGCAAAAAATTTCTGCGTTTTTTGCGCGTTGCAGTTCCGTGTGTCATAAGTGTTTGCTGCGTGGCTGCGTGATTTTCACGCATATGCCATCCTTATGACACACGGTTTTGATGTTTAGAAAAAGAAATGAAGGAAGTGGTTTTATTTTTCCCTTTATTTCTTGATCTACTGTTGTGCGAATCACGCGCGACACACGGAAGTGCTAACCGTGTGCTGCGCGTGATTTTCACACGCCCATTGACTTCAATGGGTGCGTGATGCGCTAAAACCGCCCAAGTATAGGACATGTCGTGAGTTTTACGCAGCGGACACACTGCATGAAAATCACGGAATGTCTGAACGGCCCCATTGACTAACATAGGTCCGTGCGACGTGCATGATTTTCACGAGCGTATCGCGAACGTTAAACACGTTCGTGTGAATAAGGCCTAACTATCAATCCCATCCAAACGGTCATTAAGATACCTTTCACACTTCATTTTAGGCCTACTTTTAACCCGCATATCGGGAAAGCACCTGACATACACGTTAAATGTGTCCATCGGGATCCATTACACTGACAGAGGTCAAAAGACTGCTCTTTTGGCCTCCGTTAGGCAGTATACGTCAGGTATACTTTTTTTTGCTAGATAGAATAGTGGTATTGTATCCAGAGGCATCCAGTAAAAAAAATGCATACGTTTAATAGATTCCATAATAGCCTACGGGTGCCACTTTATGGCATCTGTTACAGGCATTAAATGTATGCCTCTGGCAGATCAGTCCTGACCCATTCCCTGGAGTGGGCAGGCTGCTAATCCTTCTCCTTTGCAGGTTCACCCCTTCCCTCTGCTGATCTAGCATAACTGAACTACCCGGCACAGGAGTTGGGAATGTGGAGGTGCTATGGCTCCCCTCTTAACTCACCTGCAACCCAGGAACTCTGACCACTAGACTGGGAACAAAGGCTGTGGGTGAGAGAAAAGGGGAGCTGTAGCACCTCTGCAGACTCTAAATATCTGGCTCCTTTGCCGGGTAGTTCAAATATACTGTCTGCGGTAAAGCGTTCTGCCTGGGGACTCCATCCCTGGGGAAGCTCCTGATGTAACTGTTCATATATAGGGACTCCGGCTGCTAGTGGGATGAAGGCTGCAGTTGAGAGAACAGGTGAGCCGCGTCACCTCCTCATACCTGACACCAGGAGCCATAGGGGTCGGGGCTATTCCAGTGACGTATCCCACTGGATGCCTATACAGTGGGATAAGTTGCAGCCTTCCGACGGAGGTTTACGTCGGTAGTCCTCCCGATGTAAAGCTCATGACACATTAGGAAAGGGGCCTAATAAAGAGATTAAAAGAATTGGGCCTAACAAAAATCTTTGTGATACTGCACTACTGACTTTAGCCCATTTTAAGTATGCATCATTTACAATGACTCTTTGTATTCTGTCCCTTAACCAATACTTTACTCATATGTAAAAAGTGAGAATGTACAGTAATACATTCTGAAAAGTTCAATACAAGCTAATGAAAGTAATGTATCTGCAAAGCTACTCAACTTTTTACATACATTATGCGGGATATTAATCTATTGTATGGTGCATGGGTTATGAACTCCAAAAATGACGTAAATTCTACCAAATTTATCAGAATTGTCCACGTGACATAATATATTTGATGTTACTTGCTTGGCATGTTAGACAGATTTTCTTACATCACCTCATGGCTGGCGTACATTTTACACCAATATTTTGTGCCAAAAAAATTGGACACGACTCAATGCCCCTTTTTCTGTACACTTTTGCTACCCCCCCTTTCCTCATCTTGTGTATTAACAGTTGGATGTCAAATCCCTTATTTGGGCAGTCTCCTGCCCTCAGGCGTCTCCTGAGGAGAAGATGCGGGCCAGCACTCACTGATCCATGGCTGCGGCCATCAGGAGGTGAGTAAACCTGATGGCCTACGGCCATGGGTGTTATAGTATCTCCCCTCTTACGCCCCCTCCTCTTGGGACTAGAGCGAGAGAGAAACTTCTTCAGGATGGTAGGGGCATTGAGATTCTCCTCTGACTCCCAGGACCTCTCTTCAGGACCAAACCCCCTCCAATCCACCAAAGAAAAAGTTCTTCCTCCTACTCTCTTGATGTAAAGGATGTCCTTACCTCAAAAGTATTCGAAGAACCGCTGGGGAGCAACTGAAGGACTAGGAATCTTGGAGTAGCGGTTCAGGACGACAAGCTTCTGAAGGGAGACATGGAAGAAGTTGGGGATCTTGAGGGTAGGGGGCAGCCGAAGCTTCTAGAAGACAGGGTTGATCTCGAAGGGTCCGAGGAACCTGGGGGCAAAATTGTATGATGGCACCCATAGCCGGATATTTCTGGAGGACAGCCAGACCTTGGTACCTGGAGAAAACTGGGGAGGTTCTCGTCTCCTTGTGTCTGCCTTACGTTTCATGCGGTCCACCGCCAGCAGAATGGAGGTTCGGGTCTGCTGCCAGATCTGCAGGAAGTCCCTAAAAGCAGAATCAGCTGCGGGCACTTCGGGCATAACGGATACCGGGAGAGGAATTCGTGGGTGTTGGCCGTGGACGATGAAGAACGGTGTATTTCTTGTGGACTCGCTTGTATGATTATTTTACGAGAACTCGGCCCAAGGAAGAAGCTGCACCCAGTCATCATGCTGCTTGGAGATGAAGTGTCGTAGGTAGTTCTCCATGATTTGATTTATCCTCTCGACTTGACCATTGGACTGAGGATGGTAAGCTGAGGAAAAGTCCAACTTTACATTGAGGAGTTTACAGAGGGCTCTCCAGAACCTTGAGGTGAACTGAACCCCCCGATCAGACACAATATGCCGAGGCAAGCCGTGCAGGCGGAAGATGTGCTGGATGAAGAGGTCGGCCAGTTGAGAAGCAGAAGGTAGACCGGTCAGCGGAACGGAGTGAGCCATCTTCAAAAATCGGTCCACCACCACCCAGACCGTACTGCATCCCGCAGAGGGAGGCAGGTCCGCAACAAAGTCCATTGCTATATGCTGTCATGGAGCATCGGGCACAGGCAGCGGCTGGAGCAGGCCAGCAGGGTTGGAGAGAGCAACCTTGATAGCTGCGCACACCGGGCAGGATGAAACAAAGTCCATGATGTCTTTGGGCAGAGTGGGCCACCAGAAATGACGGACAATCAGGTCTCGGGCCTTACGGGTACCTGCGTGACCTGCCAGTCTGGAGCTGTGTCCCCAGAGGACGATTCTCCCTCTGTCTGCCAGGCGCACAAAAGTCCTCCCCGGAGGGATGTCTCTGTGTGCGGAAGTGGATAGCATACTCACCCACGGAAGTGTCTCCCTGGCGAAGGTTCAGCAAGGAGGCAGCTGCCGACGAGACTCGTCCAGGCTCCTCAAACACCGTGCAAAATGTTTATAGGAACCCCTGGAAGTCACGGGTCTCTGGTCCCTGCGTCTCCCAGATAGGGTTCGCCCATGCTAGGGCCCTGCCAGTGAGGAGAGAAATGATGAAAGCGACCCTTGCGCCATCAGTCAAAAATGCTCTAGCATACAGACCAAAGTGTATCTGGCACTGGTTCAAAAATCCCCTGCAGGCCTTCACGTCTCCATCATAGCGATGAGGTAGCGGCAGAGAAAATCAGGGATCAGCACTGCCAGGAGGTGTAGTCGGAGCGTCTGTACTGCCAGGAGGTGTAGTAGGAGGAACGGCAGGTTGCACATCCAGCCGATGTGCAATAATGTTCAATGCCTGGAGGAGTTGGTCCTGTCGAGACCGGATCACTTGTGACGTCATCATGGTCTTGGATTGATGGATTGGATGACCTGAGCGTACTGTGACGTAGGGTGCGTGGACCCACTGTGCCGTACTGCCTTAACGGTATGGCAGCTGGCCAACAGGACACAGGTCAAAGTCTATAGTTCAAGTAGATGTACCTGTGGTAACTTCAGACAGTAGCAAGAAAGGCTCGGATGGGACTTTGGCAGCAGGCTACACCAGGTGTGGTGTAACACGACAGGCGTAGTACTCAGCACAGCATGACTCCAACTCTATACGGCACTTGGACCAGAATAACACAGGATACAGGTTACAGGTAGCAGGAACGGGAACACTGTGAACTGGGAGACACTTAAGGGACCATTTGGAGAGACGAACATAGGTAATGACAACAACGCTCAGGCAATGCAGGAAGGGGCAGTGCCCTTCTTATAGTCCAGGGTGCTCATGGGCAACTACGGGACACAGCAGAGTGAGGCAGAAGTGAGCGCTGGCGTCTCCTGAGCGCGGCCGTCAGCAGGTGAGTAAACCTGACGGCCCGCAACCATGGGTGTTATAGTAAAGTTCTGGTTTAGGATTATACAGATAACAACATGGATTCAATGTGCCTTTTCTTGCCCGATGCTTACAGTAACAACCATTGTGTAACCTCAATTGTGCATCAAATGCAAGAATTCTGACATGGCTGGAATTATTGCGATCATCACAAGTTGTTTGCATTTTTTCCCCTTTTATTGAGACATAGAGGCCTCGCAACAATTTTACCACTATCATTGTACGGCTAGAGGTTGCCATGGTGCCTTAGCTTAATTCGCTCTAGCTCTATTGAATGTAAGGGTCCTTTTACAGTGGCCAATTTTGGCCATAACAATGAGTGCCGATCAACGAGACAGCTCGTTGATCGGCAATTGTTTGCACCTTTCACAAGGAGCTATGATCAGTAATGTATGGAGACGAGTGATTGTTACTACGATCTCTCATCCCCAGGGGCGTAGCTAAAGGCTCATGGGCCCGGGTGCAACAATTCAGCTTGGGCCCCCCTACCCCTCCCCAACACCACCATCATCAGACCCCTACGCACGCCTATTACCCAGACGCCTTGCCCAATAGCCCCCATAGCATAATGCCTCCACACAGTATATTGCTCCCATAGCTGCCCCCACACAGTATAATGCCCCATACAGTATAATGCCCCCCATAACAGCCCCATACCGTATAATGCTCCCCATATCAGCCCCCACAGTTTAATGCCCCACATAGCTGCCCCCATACAGTATAATGCCCCCCATATGAGCTTCCCATACAATATAATGCCCCCCATATGAGCTCACCATACAGTATAATGCCCCCATATCAGCTCCCCATACTGTATAGTGCCCCCCACATCAGCCCCATACATTATAATGCCCCTCCATATCAGCCCCTCATACAGTATAATGCCCCCCATATCAGCTCCCCATACAGTATAATGCCCCTCCATATCAGCCCCCCATACAGTATAATGCCCTCCATATCAGCTCCCATACAGTATAATGTCCCCCATATCAGCTCCCCATACAGTATAATGCCCCTCCATATCAGCCCCCCATACAGTATAATGCCCCTCCATATCAGCTCCCATACAGTATAATGCCTCCATATCAGCTCCCCATACAGTATAATGTCCCCCATATCAGCTCCCCATACAGTATAATGCCCCCCCATATCATCACCCACCTACAGTATAATTCCCCCATATCAGCTCCCCATACAGTAAAATGTCCCCCATATCAGCTCCCCATGCAGTATAATGCCCCCCATCTTATCAGCCCCATGCCATATCTGCCCCCCCATGCAGTATAATGCCCCCCCATATCAGCCCCCACACAGTATAATGTCCCAAATGTGCATAATAGAATAATAGCATAATTACTTACCTATCCCCATTCCTTAACCACCTCCGGTGTGTGCTATGAGTGACTCGGCGCAGATAGGCGCGATGATGTCGCTACATCCTGCCTGCCTGCGTCAAGCCGCTCAGGGCACAGTGAATGCTGGAGCAAGGAGATGTCAGCTCCTTGCTCCAGCATTGAATGGAACTGGGACCTCGGTGAGTGACTTGCGACCCCCCGGAGGTCTTCACACGACCCCCCAGGGGGACGTGACCCACAGTTTGTAATGTATTGTGATGTATTGAGCAGTTTGCCGTGGAGAGAGGAGGGGGGGCTGTAATTTAACGGGGCCCCCCTCCACCGCAAACAGCACAATACAACACATTACAAAACAACACAATAATGCAGCGAGATGTGCTGCCGACAGCGATAATATTTTGTGCTGCATATATGATCAGCTGATGAACAAGCGTTTGCTCGTTTATCGGCAGATCATTTCCCTGATTACACAGGGCAATGATCCGGAACGAGCGTTCATCCAATCATTGGCCTATGTAAAAGGGCCTTAAGTCACCTTCCTAACATCTCTAGTTGAGTGGTCTGATGAGATTAAGTAACAAAACTGAAAATGCTCATGTTTCCATTATTATCAATGGTTCAATCCCTGCATATATATCAACCAAGTTAACAAGACGAGTGTATTTCTACAAAACTTTTCTTTGTGTGCACCTATTGCCTGGTGTTACACCTTACTTTATAAGACCTATGATAGATAGATAGATAGATAGATAGATAGATAGATAGATAGATAGATAGATAGATAGATAGATAGATAGATAGATAGATAGATAGATAGATAGATATGAGATAGATAGATAGATAGAAGATAGATAGATAGATAGATAGATAGATAGATAGATAGATAGACAGACAGACAGACAGACAGACATTTACAGATGGATGAAATGGTAAATATAGAAAAAGTGTGACTGTGAGTGTTAGGATAAAACACAAATAATCATACGGATCGTAGTTTTAGGCTATAGTCACCACCTGAATTTATCTCTGCTTTTTGGATTCTTCCCTCAGTCTGCTAATGTGTAGTTGTTCACTTGACGATGAAATCTCACATACAATAAGCGAAGAGCAAGATGGAAACTTAGGCTGAACAGGGATAATAAATAATGACAACAGATGTTTGTAAACCTTGTGGTCCCATGTTCAGTGTTTTCATGTGTTGTCTTGTCTTGATGTGCTGTCAGCCTCCCTTCACCTGGGACTAGTGATATCTTATCAAAGCCTAAACAGCTTCCCTTCACAACAGGCAGATAATAGTGCCTTTCAATTTATCATAGTGAAAGCCTGGGAGAAGCATGGGAACGATTGGTCAGGTGACAGCATGATAGACAGCTTGACAGCACTTAAAGCATCATGGGAAATGGCTGTCAGCTGATTTCAAGAGCAACCAGGGAGATAACCTTCAGCGTGACAGGAAAAACAAAAATCGGAATATTTGTGTAGAGGTTTATAGCTTATTCAAAGCTTTCACAAATTACTCTGTGCCCATTTAAGGGTCTCCTGGAATAAATAATCATGATGGGCCAGCATTTTTGTAATGTTTTCTAATCCTTGCTTACATATAAAAATGTCAGCTAAGTCTAAATTTTATTTTAGTGTGTTTTTTTGTCTTGTAAAACTGCAGTGAATATCTGGATTTTATCTCCAGTTGTGATATATTGTAACCCGACAGACAATTTTCATAATTAAGGTCCCCACTATATGTAGTAATAGAAGAGTAAAAACAGCATAACTTTTTGCAGGGCCTTGTTTCAGGTGTGCACCGAGGTCTTCCTACCTTCTTGGTAGTTACAGTGCTGGTCCAAATATATAAAGCGCCGATAGAAATGCATAAATATATTTTGAACGCATAAATATATAATATTGTAGAATCAAAGCTGCAAGTATTGGTGTGACAGGTTATTTCATATCATACACAATTTGCCTCTAGGCAACAAAAAACCCTTTATTCCACCCTACATTGCAATGGTAAAACATAGCTTTTATTATTTATTCATTTAAATTAAATAGCGACTACAATAGAACTCTGAAAATGTAAAAACAAAATATGTACGATTTGCTACCCTAGCTTGAAGAAGCACTCCATGTGAATTTTTTTTCTGCCCGAAATAATTCACTGTTATTCTTTAACTTCTACATGCCCGCTGGTTCAACCAGCGAAATATGGCTGGGGGGCTTGTCTAAGTGAAGTTTTTAAAGATGCAAGATTATACACCCAGGTATCACACTATTTTATATATACACTGTGTGCACAATTATTAGGCAAGTTGTATTTTTGTGGATTCATTTTATTATTGAACAACTACAGTGCTGTCGGGCAATCCAAAATGTTAATAAACCTCAAACCTGAATATTTAAGAAAGTAAAAGTGAGGTTTTGACTTTCTTAGGAGAATATCTGTGTGTGCATAATTGTTGGGCAACTATTAGTGTGCAGAATTATTATGTAACTAAATGAAAAAGGAAATATTTTCCACCTTTTCATCTGTTAAAGTGAGAATAATAAACAAACAACTCAAAATGTACAAATAAAAATTTCTGACATTTCCCCCCAAAAAAAATCAGTGACAATATAGCCCCCTTCTTTTCAATAACAGTCATAAGCCTTCCATCCATGGAGTCTGTCAGTTCCTTAATCTGTTGACGATCCACTTTTTGTGCAGCAGCCACAGCCTCCCAGACACTGTTCATAGAGGTGTACTGTTCTCCTTCAAGGTAAATCTGCCGTTTAAGAAGGGCCCACAAGTTCTCAATAGGGTTTAGGTCAGGTGAGGAAGAGGGCCATGTCATTATTCTTTCATCTTTCGGGCCTTTACTGGTTAGCCATGCAGTGGAATACATCGATGCATGTGATGGAGCATTGTCTTGCATAAAAGTCATGGTTTTCTAGACAGATGCGGACTTTTTCCTGTACCACTGCTTGAAGAAAGTGTCTTCTAAAAACTGGCAGTAGGTTTGGGAGTTGATTTTTAGTCGATCTTTAAAATGAAAAGGTCCAACTAGCTCATCTTTAATAATACCAGCCCAAAGCAGTACCCCAACTCCACTTTGCTGGTGTCTGAGTTGAAGTAGAGCTCTGTGCCCGTTACTGATCCAGTCACGGGCCCATCCATCTGGTCCGTCAAGAGTCACTCTTATCTCAGCAGTCCATAAAACCTTTAAAAAATATATATTTGGATATTTCTTGGCCCAGTCTTGACGTTTCAACTTATGTGTCTTGTTTTGTGGTGGTCGAGTTTGAGGCTTCGTTACCTTGGCCATGTCTCTGAGCACTGAACACCTTGTATTTCTGGGCACTCCAGGGAGGAAGCAGTTCTGGAATATGACAGCACTGGAAGATTAATGGGTTCCTGGTCACTTCACGTTTGATTCTTCTCAAATCTTTGGCAGTTAATTGGGTTTTTTTTCTCAACACGTTCCTTGCCACCCTGTTGACTATTTGCAACAAAACATTTTATGGTTCTGTAATCACACCCCAATATCTTAGCAATTTCAAGAGTGCTGCATCCCTCTGAAAGACTTTTTAGCAAATTTTTACTTTTCAGAGTCAGTTAAATCTCTCTTTTGGCCCATTTTGCTAGAGGAAAACAAACTGCCTAATAATTCTGAACACCTTGATATAGGATCTTGATCTACTTAGGCCACACCCTCCCTCATTACACAAATACACATCACCTGATATGCTTCATCCAATAAGCAGTCAAGTTTATAAAGCTTGGAGTTGGAAAATACACATAAAAATGATGATATGGTAATTACTGAGGAAAACTACAGGGAGATAGTGTATGGGAAATCTATCCCCCATTCATTAGCTCATGTAGAAGTTAAGCAGGGAGCAAATCGTAGTAAATGTTGTACCATTGGAAACAGGCAAATTGTGTATATGGTGAATCTAATTTCAATCTTAACCACCTACTGGGTCGTAATTACATTTGTCAGTTATGTCCTAAATTTAAACTTATGGAATTGGTGTTTCTAATTTTGTTCTGTGCCACAAGTAAATAGTAATCACTAAACAACTGGGAGTTAGTAAGTCCAGTAATACATTGTGTGACACCTGTAAAATATCACTTTAAGGCTCTGTTCGCCTCTGCAATATGCTCTGCAGCGCTATTCTTCTCATTAAAAATACAGGGACACTGAAGGAAAACTGGCAGCTAAAACCTAAAAAAGGCCTCAAGTTTTGTCCTGTAATAATGATTCATTTGTACCTAACCTCAAGAAGGGGCCAGTGCGGCCTTGAAACGCATAATTTTTATCTGTACAATTAAAACTTAGTTTGAACTGCATCCGTTTTTGCTTCTCCTGGTTTTCACGCCGGACCAACACGATTACGGAGAAAACAATCCACGGCTGCGCCCTTGAATATTCCGCTTTTTCTCCAATTTCTTCAATATACATATCGTGGCTATTACGGCTTTCGGATTGGAATTTTGGCTGCAACCTCACCCTAACCATTCTACCTAGGTGGATTATTGGAGTACGCTTCTTTGGATGTTATGCTTCCAGCATAACTATACCAGGTCAGCATATTTGACCACCGATCCTCACATTTATTTGCAATTACTGGTTCATGCACTATGTGCGCTTTGTTCTTTTTTTCTTTCTTTGTAAAGTCACCTAATGGGCATATAGAAAAATGTTAAAACAATTTAGATTAGCTAATGTTAATGAAACAAAATAACATAAAAGATAAAAATACCATATACATTTTTTCTCAATTACAGAATTCATTACAATAAAAAATACACATATTTGATATATAGAAGTGTTGTTATGTCAATTCATTGAATGGTAAACGGCATTAAATAGTAACTAAACTTTCCTCAAACTTTTGATATGTTCTCTATAACATACTAAAAGTTTGAAAGTGTAGTCAGTTTTTAGGATTAAGATTAAGATGGAAGATTTAATTTATTCATGCATTCCACAATTATAAAATAAATCATAAATATTTAACTAACTTATATGTACCTTAAATTATGCCTAAAAATCGACAACTCGTCCCAAATAAAACAAGTTTCAAATAGCTACCTAGACATAAAATGTATGACTGACTGAATGAATGAATGAATACCTACAAATGAATGAATGAATGAATGAATGAATACCGACTGAATGAATGAATACCTACAAAAGACATTCACCTGGGGCTACTTTGCAAAAAATAGGGAGTCAAGTGAGAGGTCTCCCTGCTAGAGTTTAAAATCAGTCCCAAAGCTTAGGGCTGATATTCACAATATATGTGTAGTAAATAATGTGTCCGACAGGGAAATCAATCGAGACATTAAGGGTATGTTCACACTGCTTATTTTCGGCCATTTTTCGGGTCGTAAACGGCCGAAAAATCGGAAGCAGAACCCCTCCAAACATCTGCCCATTGATTTCATGGTTTTTCATTGATTTTATGTTCTGACGGACCGTTTTTTTGCACGGCCGTTTTTCAAAAAAACGTTTAAAAAAAATACGGAAAAAATCGAAAAATAAGTGCATGTCACTTCAGCCGTTTTTGGAGCCATTTTTCATAGACTCAACAGCTCCAAAAACGGGCATAAAAACGCAGCGAAAATCGCGAGTGGCTTAACCCCTTCCCGCATTTTCACGTACAGTTACGTGATGGGAGCTGGTGTTTTCACGCAATTCCACGTAACTGTACATGAAGGAGATGGAGCTGGCTCAGGAGCTGAGCCAGCGACATAACCGCCGAGTGACAGCTGTATGTTACAGCTGGCACCCTAAGGTATCGGCCAGGACCGGAGCTGGGCTCCGATCTGACCGATTAACCCCTCACATGCTGCGTTCAATATAAATCGCAGCATGTGAGGAGTTTATAGCCACCGGCACCCCAGCAACGTGATCGCTGGGTTTCCGGTGGCTGCAAAGGTGATCGGAGGCCTAATACTTACCTCCCGGTCTGCCAGCAACGAAATCCTCCTATGCCCCGTCGTTGGCGGGGCCCAAAAGTCTTCTGGTACCATCGGCAAGATGGTGCCGGCACAGCTTCCTGCTCAGAAGCTGAGCGGCGTTATCAGCAGTGGCTGACAATTGCTATTTTTTGGTCACTTTGTCTTCCAAAAATTTAAATAAAAAGTGATCAAAAAGTCGCATGTACCCAAAAATGGTACCTATAAAAACTATAACTCGTCTCGCAAAAAACAAGCCCTCATACAGCTCCGTTGACTAAAAAATTAAAAAGTTATGGCTCTCACAACATGTCGACAGAAAAAATCCATTCTCTTTGCAAAAGTTATTTTATTGTGCAAAAAGTTGTAAAACATAAAAAAGTGCTATAAATTAGGTATCGCGGGAATCGTACTGACCCGCAGAATAAAGGTTACATGTAATTTATAATGAGTGCTGCTTCACGTTCTCTTTTTTGTAATTTATAATGCGTAGTGGACGCTGTATAAGAATAAATAAAAAAATATGCCAGTATTTGCTGTTTTTTGGTCACCTCGCCTCCCAAAAAAAAAAGGATAACAAGTGATCAAAAAGTCGCATGTACCCCAAAATGGTACCAATAACAACTACAGCTCGTATAGCAAAAAAACAGCCCTTGTGTCACTACGTCTATGAAATAATAAAATTAGTTAAGGCTCCAATAAGTCAGGAAAGAAAAAATATGCAGTTGTGCAGCCCGAGAGGAACATTTCTTCTGTTTCAAGTGGCGAATTAACAAGGCCCTAAAATTAGGGAACCAGGAAGGTGAGGGCCCAAACATATCTGCTGGAAGCGAGGGCGCCCGTATTATACCAGGACAACACTTTCCCAGCAAAATTCCCAAAAACTGCAAATGTGCGGAGTGTGGACCAAAGGGGGGATAAGTAAGGACCATTTATTAGTGAGACACCGGCCTGTGCAGAAAGGATTGTGTCACAGCGTAACAAATATATATGGATTATTTTATTGTTTTTTTTTACATCATTATTATACCACCTGACTATGCCCCTTATATACTCCGCCCGGCTTACATGTACCCCCACATTATAAACGGAAACACCAGTAAGACTCCAAACAAAACTACTACCAAGCAAAATCCACGCTCCAAAAGCCAAATGGCGCTACCTACCTTCTCAACCCTACAGCGTGCCCAAACAGCAGTTTACTTCCACATATATGGCATCGCCATACCCGGGAGAACCCTTTTAACAATTTTTGGGGTGTGTGTCTCCAGTGGCACAAGCTGGGCCTGGTCGAATGTCCAGGCAAAAGGAAAAAGATTAGGGGCACACGTAGGGTGTTTCTAAAACAGGGAAACACAGCATAATAAGAAGAGAGTGGTCTTGTTATGGTGGCACAAGCTGGGCACCACATATTGGCATATCTATGGAGAAAATCCCATTTTCACTCTGCAACTTCGAGTGCACACCAATTTCTGCCAATCACCTGCGGGGTTAATATGCTCACTAAACCCCTAGGTGAATACCTTGAGGGGTGTAGTTTCCAAAATGGGGTCACTTTTGGGGGGGATCCACTGTTTTGGTCCCACAGGGACTTTGCAAATGCGTCATAGCGCCCAGAAAAGCAAATGGCGCTACTTCCCTTCTGAGCCCTACTCTGTGCCCAAACAGCAGTTTATGACCACATATGGGGTATTGCCGTACACAGGAGAAGTTACTTTACAAGTTTTGGGGTGCTCTTTTTCATTTATTTGTTGAGAAAATGAAACATTTTCAGCTAAAACGACATCTTATTGAAGAAAAAGGATTTTTTTTATTTTCACTGCCCAATTCTAATAAAATCTATGAAACACATGTGGGGTCAAAATACTCACTACACCCCTAGATGAATTCCTCAAGGGGTGTAGTTTTGTGAATCGAGTCACTTTTGGGGAGTTTACTCTGTACTGGTACCTTAGGAGCTTTGCAAAAGTTACATGGTGTCAAGAAACCAATCCAGCAAAATCTGTGCTCCAAAAGCCAAATGGCACTCCTTCCCTTCTGATCCTTGCCGTGTGCCCAAACAGCAGTTTCTGACCACAAATGGTGTATTGCCATACTACAAAGAAGTTGCTTTACAAATGTTGGGGTCCTTTTATTCCTTTATTTGTTGAGAAAATTAAAAATTTTGAGCTAAAGCTACGTCTTATTGGAAAAAAAAGGATTTTTTTTTATCTTCACTGCCCAATTCTAATAAAATCTATGAAACCCCTGTGGGGTCAAAATGCTCACTACACCCCTAGACGGATTCTTCAAGTGGTGTAGTTTCCTAAATGGAGTCACTTTTTTGCCGTTTTCACTGTTTTGGTCCCTTAGGGGCTTTGCAATTGCGACATAGTCTCCGCAAACCATTCCTGCTAAATTTGAGCTCCAAAAGCCAAATGGCGCTCTTTCCCTTCTAAGCCCTGCCGTGTGTCCAAACAGCCGTTTATTACCACATATGGGGTACTGTTTTACTCGGGAGAAATTGCTTTACAAATGTAGTTGTGCATTTTCTCCTTTAATCCTTGTGGAAATTAGAAAAAATTAGCTAAACCTACATTTTCTTTGAAAGAATGTAGATTTTCATTTTCACGGCCTAATTCCAAAAATTTCTGCAAAAAACCTGCGGGGTCAAAATGCTCACTGTACCCCTAGATAATTTCATCAAGGGGTATAGTTTCCAAAATGGAGTCACTTTTGGGGGATTTTCACTGTTTTTGCACCGCAAGAGCCTTTCAAACCTGACATGGTGCCTAAAATATTTTCTAATAAGGGTATGTTCACACGATGAGAGGCATTTACGTGTGAAAAGACAGACTGTTAACAGCTGCCTCGTTTCACACGTAAATGCTCCTCCTCGTAATTTACGAGGCGTCTGTGACGCTCGTAAATCTTGAGCTGTGCTTCATTGAGTTCAATGAAGAACAGCTCAAATTACGTGGCAAAGAAGTGCCCTGCACTTCTTTGCCGAGGCAGTCCATTTACGCGTCGTCGTTTGACAACTGTCAAACGATGACGCGTAAATTACAGGTCCCTGTAAAAATAGCCTTTTGAAATTTTCTTGAAAATGTGAGAAATTGCTGCTAAAGTTCTAAGGGTATGTTCACACAATAGCAGGCATTTACGGCTGAAATGACAGACTGTTTTCAGAAGAAAACAGCTGCGTCGTTTCAGCCGTAAATGCTCCTCCTCGTAATATACGAGGCGTCTGGGACGCTCGTATATCTTGAGCTGCTCTTCATTGAGTTCAATGAAGAACGGCTCAAATTACGTTGCAAAGAAGTGCCCTGCACTTCTTTGCCGAGGCAGTCAATTTACGCGTCGTCGTTTGACAGCTGTCAAACGACGACGCGTAAATTACAGGTCGTCTGCACAATACGTCGGCAAACCCATTCAAATGAATGGGCAGATGTTTGCCGACGTATTGTAGCCCTATTTTCAGACGTAAAACGAGGCATAATACGCCTCGTTTACGTCTGAAAATAGGTCGTGTGAACCCAGCCTTAGCCTTGTAACGTCCTAGAAAAATAAAAGGATGTTAAAAAAACAATACCAATCTAAAGTAGACATATGGGTGATGTTAATTAGCAACAATTTTGTGTGGTATTACTATCTGTCTTACAAGCAGATACATTTAAATTAAGAAAAATGATAAGTTTTGTAATTTTCCGCTAAGTTTTGGTGTTTTTCCACAATTAAATACCTAATGTATCGAGCAAATTTTGCCAGTAACATAAAGTCCAATGTGTCACGAGAAAACAATCTCAGAATCGCTTGGATAGGTAAAAGCATTCCGAAGTTATTACCACATAAAGTGAAACATGTCAGATTTGAAAAAAATTGGCTGTGTCATGAAGGCCAAAACAGGCTGTGTCCTTAAGGGGTTAAAAAAGTCTGAAAATCAGGAGCTGTTTTCCCTTGAAAACAGCTCTGTATTTTCAGACGTTTTTATTTTGTGTGCGCACATACCCTAACAGAAATGTTTTTCTTTGGTTATCTTTACAATGGCACAAAAGAATAATGTAGAGACAACCTCTAGTGTGAACAGACCCTGAATAAAATATCATTACTTATATGTCACTGGAGGACAGGTTTACATTTCAAATGATACAATCTTTTTTCTTTAGAATATATGTGTATGTTAAAGATACCAAAACCAATAGCTACATGGTATAATTGCTTTGTAGCGTCCACAGCAGAATTATGGTTAGGTGACATTATCTTGAGTATGAATGTCAATTACCCGGATAGGTGAAATTTATATATCTTGTTAGCCTGTATTTACAAGTGTACGTACATATATCCTCTCTCTCTGTGCTGATGAAATAATCAGCAGAGTTAATAATCATAGTTTCCTGATGAGTTTTTTGAGGCGGAAACCGCGCCGAAAAACGCGCCAAAAAAGTCAGATAATGCCTCCGGATAATGGAGGCAGAGGCGTTTTCTTCCCACGAGCGGAAAAACCGGGTCGCGGGAAAAAGAAGGGACATGCTCTATCTTCGGGCATTTACGCCTCTGACCTCCCATTGACATCAATGGGAGGCAGAGAAAGCGTATTTCGCTGTGTTTTATGCCCGGGGCGCTCAATGGCCGCGGGCAAAAAACGCAGTGAAAATTGGCGTGCAGGCAGAGGAAAATCTGCCTCAAAATTCCAAATGGAATTTTGAGGCCGCTTTTCCTCCTGCAAAAAAACTCTGTAAACTCACCCTTAAACATATTTATGTAAAATAGTTAATAGCTTAATGAAAGAAGTAAAATTTACTGATGGTAAAGGAATGTAAAAAAAAAAATGGAAAGAAGGTTTGTAAAAACTGCAAGATCTGCACTTAGACTCGATGTGAAAAACTTTATTCAATATCTACTACAAATACAAAACACTGCACATGTAATAGATTAACTCTTTCCCGATTTGGCCACTTTTGACCTTCCTGACAGAGCCTTATTTTTCAAATCTGACATGTTTCACTTTATGTGAAAATAACTTAGAAATACTTTTACCTATCCAAGAGATTCTGGGATCGTTTTCTCATGACACATTGGACTTTATGTTACTGGCAAAAGATGGTGGTAAAATTTGGTCGATACATTCAGTATTTAATTGTGAAAAACACCAAAATTTAGGTAAAAATTGCAAAATGTAGCATTTTTATCAATTTAAATATATCTACTTGTAAGACAATCAGTTATACCACACAAGATTATTGCTAATTAACATCCCCATATGTCTACATTAGATTGGCATAATTTTTTTTTTACATCCTTTTATTTTTCTAGGACGTTACAAGGTTTAGAACTTTAGCAGCAATTTCTCACATTTTCAAGAAAATTTCAAAAGGCTATTTTTACAGGGACCAGTTCAGTTGTGAAGTGGTTTTGAGGGGCCTACACAATACAAACCTCCACAAGTCACCCCATTTTAAAAAATGCACCCCTCAAAGTATTCAAAACAGCATTTATAAAGTTTATCAACCCTTTAGACGTTTCACAGGAATTAGAGCAAAGTAGAGTTAAAATTGACAAATTTCATTTTTTATTTTTTTTTTGCAGAAATTTTTTTTCATTTTTTCTGTAACAAAGAAGGTTTTACCAGATAAATGCAACTCAATATTTATTGCCCAGATTCTGCAGTTTTAGGAAATATCCCACATGTGGCCCTAGTGTGCTTATGGACTGAAGCACAGGCCTCAGAAGCAAAGGAGCACCTAGTGGATTTTGGGGCCTCCTTTTTATTAGAAAATATTTTAGGCACCATGTGAGGTTTGCAGGGCTCTTGCGGTGCCAAAACAGTGGAAAAACCCCCCACAAGTGACCCAATTTTGGAAACTACACCCCTTGAGGAAATTATCTAGGGGTATAGTGAGCATTTTGACCCCACAGGTTTTTTGCAGAAATTATTGGAAGTAGGCCGTGCTAGTATAGGAGCTGCCTATAAAATCAGGAATTTTAGGCTCATAATTTTTGGGGAGTTGAGTCCACACGGGATCAATCATTGGGGTTGCCTCAGCTGCTCTCCTGGATCGCCTTTGGTGGGTTCCTCATCACTGGAGGAGGACGAAGAGGAGGAAACCGAAAGGAGTGGGGCATATTCCTCGTCTCCCTCGCTGGCCGAATCAGTGTCAGAGGCAATGATGGCACATGCCTCCTCGACTTTATACATCCTTCTGGACGATTGAGACATTTTGATTTATTACAGGGGGTTGTGTGGTGTTTTAACACGTGTAATCAACTTTTATTTTTACACAGGGGTGGGTGTGTGTGTGTAGTGTTTTTACACGTGTATAGTGAACAGAAATTAGAAGATAAGAATTTTAAAAATAGAGAGAAGAAAATAAAAATAAAAAAAAGAATAGAATTTACTGTACGATCGTCAGTTAAAAAAAAAAAACAACTGAATGTCCATCAGTAACTGACGCTGTTACTAAAAAAAAACCTGTAGTTTAACTAATGTGCTACAGTAAAACTAGGCTCTAAAAATTTACTGGACAAACGTCCGTTAAAAAAAAAATGAATGTCTGACAGTAACTGACGCTATCTATTACTAAAAAAAAACTGTAGTCCTAGGCTGGATTCACACGAGCACATTACGTCCGTAATGGACAGAACATATTTCGGCCGCTAATCCCGGACCGAACACACTGCAGGGAGCCGGGCTCCTAGCATCATAGTTATGTACGATGCTAGGAGTCCCTGCCTCGCTGCAAGACAAATGTCCCGTACTGAAAACATGTTTTCAGTAGGGGACAGTAGTTCCACGGAGAGGCAGGGACTCCTAGCGTCCGGGATTAGCGGCCGAAATACGTTCCGTTCATTACGGACGTAACATGCTCGTGTGAACCCAGCCTAACTGAACTAAATTTCTACTAAAACTACAGAAAAAAATTGCTAGATATATCTATCTAGATCTAAAACTAAATTAACGTTTCTAACACTGGCGTGTGCTACCCTAACTCCCTACCTGCTAGCTACACCTAACTACTATTATATTTTACATTTTATAGTGTATTAGAAAAACAAAATCCTGCGCCAGAAAATATGCTCATCAGTGATGTGCGTCACTGATCAGCACGCCGCGCAGGACGCACACTATGGAAAGGTGCGGGTGAAAAAATGACCTAAAAAAAACCCTGCGTCAACAAATTACCACAGATTCTGATAACTAATCAGCAGTCTGTGGCTGCAGGGTGCACACAGGTAGATGGTGCAAATTTATAATTGGAAAAAAATTCCTTCACCAAAAATTGGGCACAAATGCCGATCAGTGATGGCGGTCACTGATCAGCGCTTAGCGGTCGCACGACACACACAGGTAATTAGTGTGGGTTAAAAAAGGTACAAAGAAAAAACCTGCGGGAAAAAAAAAACACGGATGCTGATCAGTGACGGCAGTCACTAACCAGCACCTCATGGCCGCAGGGCGCACACAGGGAGATGGTGAAAATTAAAAAAAAAAACCTGCGGCAAAAATTGAGCACAGATGCTGATCAGTGATGGTGGTCACTGATCAGTGCTCAGTGGGCACAGGACTCGGACAGGGAGGGGGTGGGGTGGGAAAGGGGGGGTAGATTGGGACAGGGAGGGGGTGGATTGGAACAGGGACAAGGACAGGCCCAAGGACAGGGAAAGGGTCAAAAAAAATCTGTCTGATCACAAAAAAAAAAAACTAATGGTGATCAGACAGAAGCTGCAAAACACCTTCTTCTTTTACACTGTAGTGATTGGCACTACAAATCCCAGCAAGACAGAACAGACAGTATCTCAACTGCTCTGTTCAAAACACCCGCCGGTGCTCTGATTGGTCGGTCATTACAGACCGACCTATCAGAGCGTTCCTAGAAGTGGCATCACTGCCACCTCTCTAGGTGACGTTGGTGGTGATAGGTGTTCTCTTAGACATCACCAATCACCACTGTCTAACTGTGCCCTGTCACTCCAGGGCACAGTTTTAACAAAAATGCCTGCTATTGGCCGGTCAGAATTGACTGACCAATAGCAGCGATCGCCGATGCGGGGGGGGGGCTGAAAAGGGCATCCTGGGCGAGTAGTAGCGATAGCCTGCTGTCAGGGACAGGAGCCATCTTTACTTTATCACAGTGCAATTAGCACCTATGACCGTTTCCCATTGCACAGTACCTACACGGCGCTTTGCGGGAAGCACCTCCCGACAGTGCCGTATATACACGGCGGATGTCGAGAAGGGGTTAAAAAACATTTTTTTTAACATTTTCTTTATAAAGACAGCCCCCAATAGGGCAGTTGAGTAAAAGGGAAAAGAGGAGGTGGCAAAGAAAGGAAGGAGGCAAAAAAGCGCCACCACATAAACAGTCACGTACAGGTATATTCAGCAGTTGTCCATAGTTCATACAATTCTTGCTTTGTCTGGCGCTGATAATAAAGAGAAGGAATGACTATATGGCGGTGAACAGTATTTGTATGATTATCGCAGTACTGGTCTTTCCCCAGATGTTGGGAAGGGGGTAAGGTTAAAAGGAAAAGGGATGGTGTGTAGTTGTGGGAAATTGTAATACAACACTGCATGCAACTTATAACAAAATTACAAAAAATTGTCTGATCTAAGATACAATTCTGCAATGTAATTCTGAGAGTCATACGTTAGATTTGTCTACTTAAGTGTCCCAACTTCTTGAGGTAATATGCGTTATGAAACTCTATATACTGTAAGCTAAATAAACTTTGTTGGGCATTTAGTAATACAACCTGGCCCTTGTAAGCAAAATAAATAATGAATGATGGCCTATCTCCAAAGAATCCGAGACCTCTGTGCTTAAAAACTTTTTGAAAAATGCCATGTCGGTACATAAACAAGAACAAAGGAGTGTAGGCCATGATAATTCAAGGAGATTATTGACGAATATGAAAAGGATATTATTGAAGGAAAGAGACAGTCGTTTCAGAGGGGTAGGATTAACTATGATAAAAATAGGGCTTACAAATGGTCACACACTGGAAATAGGAGACAGGGGACCAACACTAATGTTCGACAAAGTATAACATCAGAAGCCACTGAAATTGTGAATAGTGTTTTGTTTTTTTATCCACGGACACCAGCAACATAGAAGGTAGATGAGACAGGTGCAAAAAAGAAGCCCAAGAAACAGGAAGCCATCTTCTATACACAATCGGTACCCAAGCTGATTCAAACGACAATAAGTGGGCTGGATCAGCCTTTTCCTTTGGGGGTGGAGAAGGTTTTGGATCTTCAAGTCTTGAACTTTTCAACACATGGTTTATGAGGCAGAAAAGTCTGTTCTATAGGGATTCACTTTTTCTCTCATGCAGACCCTGGATTACTTTGTACTCACTAAAGATTTATACATGTTTTGCAGGCAGCTTACTTTCAAACTTCTCTACCACCAAGCCCCGGTGATTGACGCATCACCAGACAGCAATCGTCAGGTGCTTCATGATTTATTGCATCTCCTACGTGAAAATAAGAAGGACAAAGGTAGGAGACGTTTTCCTCATCGCTTATCTTTTAAATCCAGTCCCTCCTTTCGATTTTTTTCTAGCTGTCCAAATTTCTTTCAACTCCGTTGCAAGAGATACATGGGGGTTGAAGTTAGATACACATAGGCATGATAACATCTCCAAACAGGAAAACACCAAGCTCTGAAGTTCCTGAGTATCTATAAGTCCTTCTTTGTTAAGGAGGCAGAAAAAGGTGGTAACGTAGCAATTTGGCAGCTCGCAAAAATATGTGGCTGAAGCCACACGCCAACTGAATAATAGGCATTTGATACGGTTTTACCCTCAAACCCAACTGATAACTTTGACTGAAAATTGGACCAACTGCTTCAGTCATCATTTCGCCAAAGGTGACCTGGATTTCTTCTCTACTGGTAAACCCCCTATACCTACGTTCTACATGTTGCCTAATGTGCACAAGTCCTTATAAAATCCCCCTAGCGGCAGGTATTGGTGGTCTGTGTAAGAGAGCGTGCATTTACTTGGACTTCCATTTATAACCATTTGTCCTACCACTTGACTCATATGTATAAGACTCGATGCATCTTATTCAGCAATTGGAGGCTTTAGTAGTATGAATGGATATATTGTTGGGCTCATCGGACATCTAATCGCTCTTCACTAATATTGTGCATGATCTGGGTCTGGTAGCAGTGGCGGTTTTTCTGGACCAATAAAGCTTATATGATTGATTGCATGATTCATCCCCACTTGATTTATTTGATTTTTCATGAAACACGACCACGTTTTTTTTACAGACAAATATCTGGTACAGTGATGGGTGCATGCAGTGGCCCCCTACTATGCAACCCTTTTTTTTTTTTGGGGTGGTGTGAACGGACACGCGTGTACCCATTAACATAGTTTCTAAAACATGTCATTAATGGGTTGTGTTTCATTGAGCATGTTCTATTTTTTTTGGTCAGGGACGCCTAATTCACGCTTTTAATTTATTGAAGAATTGAACAATAACCCTTGGAACATTTTTCTGACATCTAAACCACCGTCCATGTCAGTAGAATTTTTGGACTTGAGGAAAACATTGGATAATGGCTGGATCATAACCTAATTGTATCGAAAAGAAACAGCTACAAACAGCCTCTTACACTATTCAGGTTTTTACCCATTAAAATCTTTAGAAAGAAATACCTGTGGGAACATTTTTGGGATTGAGGCGGAACTGCACCACAAGGATGGACTTCAGGGCACATACCAGTGATTTGTCACACAAATTCAAGATGAGGGGTTACCCCGAAAAGACCATATTTAGGGCTTTCATATGAACAAGGGATTGCAATAGATTAGATATTTTAAGATTAAGGCCAAGGAATAATTACACTAAGTTGAGTATGATTACCACATATAATAATCAGTGAAAGGACATTTATCAGATTTTTCTCAACAAAACTGAAGCAATCTATTCTGTACCTCGCTTGGAGCCCCATATAACAACTAAACCATCCCTGAGGACAAGGAGGGCTGAAAATCTAAAGGCCAAATTTACCAGGAGTCACTTCAATCGCCCTATAGTTCCCCTGGGGAGGAGAACTAGATTGAAGGGATCGCATGATTGGGGCGTGTGTTAGTATATTATTCCTTCCTATGCTTTCAATAATTCAATAAACTAACAAGAATATGCATTAAAGTAGTACATCAATTGCCATACTCGTAACGTGATTTATGCCCTATTTTTGCACTTGTTCCAAGGTATATATAGGTCAGACATCACAGGAGCTTTGAAAAAGGGTTTAACGTTCTCTCTCTACCATACTCTCAGCCAAATAGAAACTTTGGAAAAGATAAAACATTGTCCTCAGTGGCCACACATTTTCCACAAGTACATGGAGGTAAGGCCAGGGTTATACAAGTTATAGGTGTGAAGTCTATCCAATCCACCGTTAGGGGAGGCAATTTGGTACCATTATGTTTAGCGAGTCCAGATGTATTTATCTTCTGGACTACCTTGCTCCCAAAGGGTTTAGTGAGAGACTTCTGTACACTGTCTTTTACAGACAATAGAAGTATATTTCTGTTTGATTTAGGTGGAGCTGTGAAGGTAAGGTTTTTTTGTTTTGTTTTTTTCCTTCCCAATTTTTTTTTACTTTTTTAATTTCACACGTGCTTTTCACCATACACTGTTTTATGTTTTGCTTTGATAATCACGCATTGGTTTGTTCATATTTTTACATAACTCACTGCAATGCTGGAATATACACAACTTACTATATAGGTTTATGTATACTATCACACACACATTTTTCTTACATGTTTTCTGACATTCTATGTCCCTAAGAGACACATATTATCATTTTTAAATTCTTATATTCCCTCTTCCCAATGCCTTCCTTTTTATTTGCTTGGTATACCTGGCATTTGAACTGCTAAATAATGTCATGCTTTTTTTCATCGGTTGAAACATAGGTTTGTCGGGGACTTAACATTGGGAGTCCCATATATGATTTCTAAAATACACTGTTGATTGTAGTCTTAAATAAGTCTACTTTCTGGGAAAAGTTGCTTGTGTCCCTACTGTAATAAAATTGCCATAACATGGACCCCAGGAGCTGACAAGAATGAAGAATTGACATGATTTATGTTAACTTGCTCGTCCAGCACCAACTGTGGTAGCAGTCTAATTCACTGATGAAAATTCCCCTCTGATTGAGATTTTTTTTTGAGGGGGGGAGAGATTTTGGGGAAATTACCTTTGCCTAAACAACCTATCGGCCAGATTTGCCTGATGCATTTTGGGGTGACTTCCTGTTCAAGGAAGTAAAGAAAAACCTTTATGGTGAGAAGACACTTCTGTATAATCGAAATAGATTGCTTAACCCCTTAGTGACCAACCTATTTTAAACCTTGATGACGAAGCTATTTTTTACGTTTTTCGATCATCGCATTCATAGAGTTATAACTTTTTTATTTTTGTGTCGATATAGCTGTATAAGGTCTTGTTTTTTGCAGGACAAGTTGTATTTTTTAATAGCACCATTTTAGGGTACATATCATTTATTGATTAACTGTTATTAAATTTTTCGGGGCGTAAAAGAAAAAAACCCAGCAATTTCACCACTCTTTTTTTGCGTCTTTAATTTACGGTGTGTACCGTGTGATATATTTGTGTGAATAAAAAGTTCACCTTTATTTTACGTATGATGTGCTGTGGTTCTCTCATTTCTACTGTTTGCTAAGATCTGGTTGTTCTGCTGATTTTACAAGTAGCTAAACATACCCCTTGTTACCACTTTTTACCCCTTCCCGACCATCCCACGTAGATTAAAGTTCTGCAGCATTGGCCCTTGTGCCTGCAGCCCGTAAATCTACGTGTGCTCCTTACGGAGCGCACAGGCATTCCTTGCAGCCTGGCATCTCTTAGTACTGGCTGCTACTAGAAGCCTTCGTACTGAGGGAAAACATCGGGTGGGATCACAGATGTGATCCCCGCAGATTAACCCCTTAAATGCGGCAGTCAATAGTGACCACCACATTTAAAGAGTTACAACAACATCGGCAACCCACTAAGTGATTGTGGGGTGCCAATGGTTGCTATGGCAGCCAGAGGCCTAACAAAGGCCTCCGGGTCTGCCATCTACGGAAGGCGATTAGGTCCAGAGGCAGGACCTCATACACTGCCTGTCAGTGTGAAACTGACAGGTATAATACTCTGCAATACATAAGTTATACATTATAACAACGATCCAACAGTTGCATCTACAAGTCCCTAGTTGTTCAAAAATAAAAAAGTAAAAGTTCCAAGTAATAAAATTATAATTCGCCCTTTTTCCCTTTATAAAAAAAAACAAACTACCAGAATCACAATTTTTTAGTCACTTCAGCTCCCAATTTTTTTTTATAAATAAGGATCAAAAAGTCGCATGTACCCAAAAATGGTACCAATAAAAACTACATTTTTTTTCCGCAAATAAACAAGCTGTGGCTCTTAGAATATGGCGACACAAAAACGAAATTATTTTTTTAAAACCGTGATTTTATCGTGCAAACATTTTAAAGCATAAAAAAACTATATACACATATGGTATCGCCGTAATCGCATTGACTCGCAGGATAAATTAAATATGTAATTTATAATGCAGGGTGAACGCCGTAAAAAAAACTGGCCTAATTCCACTACATTCAGCAAAAAACCTGTGGGGTCAAAATTCTCACTATTCGCATAGATAAATTCTTTTAGGGCTGTAGTTTCCCAAATGGGGTCACTTTTGGGTGGTTCTCACTGCTTTGGTTTCTGAGGGGCTTTGCAAATGAGACATGACACTCAAAAACCAATCCAGCAAACTTGAACTCCAAAAGCCAAGTGACGCTCCTTCCGTTCTGAGCCCTGCCATGTGTCCAAACAGCCTTTTATTATAACATATGGGGTATTGCTGTTTTCAGGAGAAATTGCTTTTCAAAAGTTTGGGTGCTTTTTCTTCTTTATACCTTGTAAAAATTAATAATTTCTATGTTTTATTGGAAAAAAATTCGATTTTCATTTTACATAATTCCACTAAGTTCAGCAAAAAAACCTGTGGGGTCAACATGCTCACTATACCCCTAGATAAATTCCTAGTCTGCCAAATGGTGTATTTTTCAGGGTGTTTACACTGTTTTTGCCCCACAAGACCTCTTCAAACCTGACATGGTGCCTAAAATATTTTTCAATAAAAAGGAGGCCCCAAAATCTACTAGGTGCTCCTTCGCTTCTGAGGCCGGTGTTTCAGTCCATTAGCACACTAGGGCCACATGTGGAATATTTCTAAAACTGAAGAATCTGGGCAATAAATATTTTGTTGCATCTCTCTGGTAAAACCTTCAGTGTTACAGAAAAAAAATGCATTTTCTAAAAAACTTTGCTTTAATTCCTGTTGAAAAACCTAAATGGTTAAAATACTTTCTAAATTCTGTTTTGAAAACTTTGAGGGGTGCAGTTTTTAAAATTAGGTGACTTATAGGGGTTTCTAATATATAAGGCCCTTAAAGCCACTTCAGAACTGAACAGGTCCACAAAAAAATTGGTTTTGGAAATTTTCTGGAAAATGGGAGAAATTGCTGCTGAAGTTCTAAGCCTTTTAACGTCCTGGAAAAATAGAAGGATGTTCAAAAAACGATGCCAACATAAAGTAGACATATGGAAAATGTTAATTAGTAACTATTTTGTGTGGTATTACTACCTGTCTTACAAGCAGATACATTTAAATTTAGAAAAATGCAAATTTTTGCAAATCTTCTCTAAACTTTGGTGTTTTTCACAAATAAATACTGAATTTATCAACCACATTTTTCCACTAACATAAAGTACAGTATGTCACAAGAAAACAATCTCAGAATTGCTTGGATAGGTAAAAGTATTCCCAAGTTATTACCACATAAAGTGAGACATGTCAGATTTAAAAAAATTGGCTGGGTCCACTAGGCTGAAACAGGCTGTGTCCCGAAGGGGTTACGCACTTTAATTTTTGGTGTTTTTTATTTATTTTATTTTTGTTTACACCTGTTTAATTACATGTGTTTAACAAAATGAGAATTAAAAGAAAAAATCAGGACTATAGGCTAGGCTTCAAGGCAAAAAACAAGCAGAATACAGGAAATTGTCCTTATGTTTATATAAAACATCCATGCATATTACACATATAAAGCACACTCAGCATTATTTATCTTCTCAAGTACTTTTCTTTGTAAAAAAAATAAAATAAAATTATTTGTCCTTTTCTCTAGTGGGTTTTCTGGAGCATGACTCAGGTGATTAAAGATTATTTACTACTTTCTATTGTGCCATTTGGATCATCTCTACTACCACATC
Source organism: Rhinoderma darwinii (assembly GCF_050947455.1). Taxonomy (NCBI): domain Eukaryota; kingdom Metazoa; phylum Chordata; class Amphibia; order Anura; family Rhinodermatidae; genus Rhinoderma; species Rhinoderma darwinii. The sequence continues at coordinate 148,580,388 of NC_134690.1, forward strand.
TGTGCCCGACGATAGGGGCTAAAGCTGAATCGGATTTTCTCTTTTCCATCAGTCATATCATTGTAAACTCTTCTCTTCTGTAAAGAATCTCCTCTAAACAAATAAATGTATCCAGGGTAATCCTCTTTGAATAAGTGAAAAGCATTTAATCCCATGATTCTATAAATCTAGAAGAGCTATCAAATTACTTGCTTATTTTTGGCATTATCTTAATCTGTTTGTACCAGGTTTGTAGTTGACATTCTTCTTTATGAAGATCTTATTTGTGAGCTTGGTAGGTAGAAGGCAGAAGGGCAGCCATGTTTTTAATTGAAAGATTGATCTTCATAAATCCACATGATCAAATAGTTATTGACTTGATTTATTTTATTAGTTTTACAGTTGCATTGTGTTTAGATCAGCATGTTCAAAAGGCTTTATAAATATCCAGATGTCTACTGACAAATCATTGGTCTTTAGTATATGGCCTGTACTGTGAGAGTGCCCTCACACTAGTTATATTATTTTTATATTTATACCATTAATCAATAAACTCTATTCACTATTAAGCTGGCCATATATATTAGATTAAGATTGGCCACTAAGTTTTCAATCACTCAACTTGGCAGACTTAACTGGCCTATCACCGACATGGTTTTAAAAAAAATTGTCAAATGAAAAACGTTAGCTGATTACAACATATACGGATGTACGTAGCATAGTGTATCTTGACTCTTATAACTTGCTGCAGTGTGATATCACACAACAAAAGCCATGGAAAAAGTAAAGTTAAAGTTTCTTGCCACTGTGTATTTAATGCGTTAAAAGTCAAGATAAAGAGTACTACATCTGTATACAAAGTGGCGTAGCTATAGGGGTCGCAGTGGTCGCAATTGCGACCGGCCACGATGCCAGGGGGCCCGCGGCACCCCACACCACATCAATAAAAAGTTCGGCCCCCGTTACTATAGTAACTGACAGTACTTACCTTCCTGCTTCCGGAGCGCAGTGGAGGTCCTGAGGTCACAGCGCTGTGCGCATCGCACAACGTCATGATCCCGGATAGAGTCAAGACAGAACTTCCGCCGCGGCTGAAGAGGAGGGTATTATTAATATCCCTGTGTGCTGAAGCTGATTGGCGGGGTCCGAATCCCGGGAGCCGGCCAATCAGCTGTTTTGAAGGGGCCGAAGCAGTCATACGAGAGCTGCTTCCCCTTCATTCCGGTCACTTGCGCACACTGTAAATCCGTGTCGGCGATTCACAGTGTGAGCGAGTAAGGGAAATGAAGGGGAAGCCGCTCTCGTACGAGTGCTGCGGCCCCTTCAAAACAGCTGATTGGCGGATCCCAGGAGACGGACCCCGACACATCAGCTATTGATGGCCTATCCTGAGGATAGGCCATCAATGTTTAGGGACTGGACAACCCCTTTAAGCCTATGATGTAGCAAGTTTAGAGGGCCCATGAGACAGTATCACAGATTGTGTGATGCTGTCTGCTGTGCCCTGTATCTAAGCCAATCAAATGGTAGGCTTAGATACATGGCCCATGTGTGATCCTGCCTGATGAGCCCTGTATATAAGTCTACCACATGGTAGGTTTAGATACAGGGGCCCCAGCACACAGTACTCTTATACTGTATAAGATTACGGTCTGCTGGCCCCTGTATCCAAGCCTACCTTGTGGTAGGCTTAGATACAGGGTCCCACAGCCAGTATCACACATGTGCCCTGTATCTAAGCCTAACACATGTGTTACTAATAGTTTTTTTTGTGTTTTCTTACAGGTTCGGTCGTTGGACTACGTCGGATTCCAGGACTACTTCGATGACGGCTTTTTCATAATCAATAAAATGGTTAATGAGGGTTGTGTGGGTTTTTTTATTTATTTCACCTGCTAACATTAAGCCTCGCCTTAGTAATGGAGGGTTGTCAATCAGCCAGCAGCTATTACTAAGGCGGTAATAATAACGTTTTAAAAAATACAAGCACATGGAAAAAATATTTTATTGAAAAAAAAAAACATAACCCCCATTAACCATTTTATTGAGAATAAAAAAATGCTGTCATTGAAGTAGTCCTCGAATCCGACGTAGTCCAACGATCGAATTTGTAAAATAACACAAACACAAAAATAATTAGTAACACATAAAAAAGCAAAACAATTATTATACTTACCTTTCCTGGGTCCAGCACTGGAGCCGCAATGTCAGCGAGCTGAGCCCTATATCTAAGCCTATCATGTGTGATACTGTCTGCTGGGCCTTATATCTAATCCTATCATGTGTGATACTGTCTGCGGAGCTGTGTATCTAAGCGTATCATGTGTGATACTGTCTGCGGAGCTGTGTATCTAATCCCATCATGTGTGATACTGTCTGCAGAGCTGTGTATCTAAGCCTATCATGTGTGATACTGTCTGCTGAGCCACTGTATCTAATCATATCATGTGTGATACTGTCTGCTGGGCCTTATATCTAATCCTATCATGTGTGATACTGTCTGCTAAACCACTGTAACTAATCCTATCATGTGTGATACTGTCTGCTGAGCCAATGTACCTATCCATAGTTTATAGGGTCGTAGTGCTATAGATATGCTATGCTGTCTCCTATACACACACACACAACATATTTTTGGGTCGGACACATATGTATTGGGGCTATTTACCCTGACATTTTAAGTCCATAGTGACGCCCCTGGCTGCTAGTGCTGCATTGTTGGGTCACTTAGGAGACCCAGCGATGCAGCTGAAAGCTGCGGACCGTCGGCCATGAGACGTTTGCGGGGAGGGTGTGCCCAATAAGAACTTTTGCATTGGGGCCCATGAGCCTTTAGCTACGCCCCTGTGTATACAACCTTTCACCCGACGACAAGCTGAAAAAAATTAAACATGCCCGATCACCTTTTTGGCAGACATCTGACATCGTCATTTGCCATTGTGAACAAATTTTCTTGTAAACTTTAAAGAGGCTCTGTCACCACATTATAAGTGGCCTATATTGTACATAATGTGATCGGCGCTGTAATGTAGATTACAGCAGTGTTTTTTTTATCTAGAAAAACGATAATTTTTGAGTTATGACCTATATTAGCTTTATGCTAATGAGTTTCTCAATGGACAACTGGGCGTGTTTTACTTTTTGACCAAGTGGGTGTTGTGGAGAGAAGTGTATGACGCTGACCAATCAGTGACCAATCAGCATCATACACTACTCTCCATTCATTTACACAGCACATAGCGAAGATGTAATTTACAGCGAGATCTCGCTGTGCTGTGCTGTAAATCACAGAGAAGTGCAGAGAAGGTGTCAGTATTCTGAATACACATCCCGTCCTGGCTGGAGGTAATGTATATTCATTGTCAGGACACTGCAGTAATGTTATAGTGTGTTTATGTGGCTGCATATAGCTATATCACTTTCTGCTGTGTAAATGAATGGGGAGAAGTGTATGACGCTGATTGGTCACTGTCATACACTTCTCTCCACAACGCCCACTTGGCCAAAAAGTAAAAAACGCCCAGTTGTTCATTAAGAAACTCATTAGCATAAAGCTAAAATAGGTCATAATTCCATAAAAAATGATCGTTTTTCTAAAAAAAACACTGCTGTGATCTACATTACCGCGCCGATCACATCATGTACAAGATAGGCCACTTATAATGTGGTGACAGAGCCTCTTTAATGATTGCCAATAAAAATGGCTGAAAAAGGCTATTTTGGCTGACTCTTATTTAATGGGTATGGCTACCTTTAGACACTATCGGACTCCTGTATCAGCATAATATATTGACAGATCCACTCTAAACGAAAACCTCTGGTAGGGAGAAAATGCCTCTGCTGTAAGTCTTCCTCCTCCTCTACATGGGATTATAAAATAAAAAATTTAATATATAATACTACAGTGCTGGGGAACGGCAGTCACTGTCTCCTGGTGAAATGCAATGTAAAAAGTACTGGTGGTGTGTATTAAGACATGCCAATCGGAAGTGGCACTAAGGCGGGATTTGATGTGCTCCTCCACTGCACGCTGTAAGCATCACCGGTCTGCTCTGAGTGACGCTAGAACCGTCACTCAGAGCAGAGAGTGGCATTTATAACCACTGCGCCGGGAGACGCAAACAACAGTTTTTCTGCCATGGAACTTGCATGACAGAAAAAAAATCTGTGTTTAAAATGCCACTCCATCCCCCTATATCGCTCTGTCACCAGTTTTGAGGCCTCAAAAGGGATCACCGGTTCCCTTTAAGATAGCAAACTTATGGGGCGGAAGAAATGTTACTTTTATTTTGTTTATAGATAGAGAGAACTATGCCTTTAAAGCCACAGCCCTTATGGTACTCTTACACAGCCCGACGTGGGCCGTGCAAACGAGCGCCGATCAACGAGACAGTGCGTTGATCAGCGATCGTTTGCTCCTTTCACAAGGAGCTAGTATGTAGTACATACAGTTCTATCTTGCAGGCAGCACGTCTCCCTGTTTACACAGGGAGATGTGCTGCTGACAACGATAATATCTTCGGCATTTAAAACGACACAATCAGTCGATGAACGAGTGTTTGCCCAGGGCAATGATCGAGAACGAGCGTTCTGTGAACTCTCGTTTGCCCGATAATTGGCCCGTGTAAAAGGGCCCTATTTCACACCCCTATAATATTAGTTCACTACAACAATATATGACATACCTTAACTATAGGTGCTCACATCCATGGCAAGTTTTCTTTGTATACATTTTTGAAAAACTCTTAAAGGCTTGTACATAAAGTAATAATTAATACAAATGGTATGGCGAGATGCTCTTTTCATTGTATCCTTAATTTTGCTGAATAAAATATACGTTTACATATACTTGAGTAAAACAAAAAGTAAAAACTTACATTGTTCTTTGGTGTATTACAACAGCATTTATTTGTATTAGTATGGTGAAAGATATTTCTTGTTTATGTTTCAGGTATGTGTTTTTATCTACCCGGCTACAAGGTTTCTTTTTGTTTCATTTTTTTTATGTAATAGCATGGTTTCACATAAATCCTGTCTTTAAATGAACTGATATTTTCTTTCCCCAAGCAATTCTTGTACTTTAAAATACATGAGAGACTTGTCTTTGTTAGCAGCCTGCCTGTACAATACTAATGCACTGCATTAGAAGACGCCAAGGCAATGAACAATGTCCCCTGGAGGCTGGACCGCTTGTAAAGAGAGAGGATCTGAGTATCAGCTGGACTCCTTTTACCTACACAGAAACATATATTCACAAGAGCTTGTTCAGAAATGGATTAACAGTGCTGCGTTGCCGAACGCTTGTATTGCCCCGCTCTTCTTGATGGGATTTAAAGGCCTAACTGTGCCATATAAAGAATAAATAGAAATGTTCAATACCCTGTGTAATTTAGCGAAACCATTTTGTTTAGCAGCAAAGAAATGTTTATTTCTTGACCTTTACTACTATATCAAAAGGTATACAATCTATAAGGATTCACTTTCATATTTCTGAAACACAACACTGGATTTCTTATTTTCAAGCACAAATATCTAACTAGATATGAAGCACCTCAAAAATATAAAATATATCAAGAGCGTCTGTGTTGGCAATTGAAATGCAACTCGTGAGATCTTCAATTTGTCCTAAACTTCTAGTAGGAATCAATAACTTATTTTGGAGTACATTTAAAAAATATATATTTACTGACATCCTGCACAGTAACAGGATTTTCCAAAATCCACCCGGATCTAAACTAACAGTTAACTTAGTACATAAAATCATTTGGAGAAATCAGACCAATAATTTATTAATGAACAGGCCGCAGAGGTACTGGCTTGTTTTGTTGTAATGTGTGAATAGTTCGCAGGTCTGGACTATGAATATCTGACATCTATACAAATCAAATGAATTCAACTTTTTACATTTCAGTTAAAAAGTCTATAAATCTTGATGCATATTTGTGCACGATTATTATGTTAAGTTTACTTGAAAAAGTTCTAATCGCTTAAATGTCTATACCTTTCAATAAATGTCAACAAGCAGTTCTATCGATACATACCAGAGCTCAGTGGGTACATATGTAATTCTCCGCTTAATAAATTATCTAGTCATATATTTAGAGATAGGGTGAGAAATTTAAATTTAAATGCCGAAGCAAGTATAGTTAACCTTATTAGTCTTGTATCTCTACAAGGATGGCTTCTTAATGGCTAAGTGTTGACATGACAACATTTACATAGAGACGTTTTATACGTTGAACATGTTTTGTGTAAAGACGTGTGACTAATTACATTTCTCCTATCAAAACCAGTATGTTCAAAAATTCCTCTGGCAACGTTCTTTTCTCTTTTTTACAAGACGTACAGAATAAGATAATTATACAGAAATTACAATTACCCAAAACATACTACAGACTAAAGAAATTAACATAAAATCAAATGTTCTTCCAAAATAAAGGTACTTCTACTGATGCATAATATTATGAAGAACAATTATACTTTCATCCCATAAGTATGTTGCGTTGTAATGAATTTTCAACACGCCTTATAAAAAAAGCTAAAGAGTGATAGAGAATTTCAATGTATTACGGTATAAATTGATCTTCGTCAGATTTAATATAGGTAACAATGTTCAATTCATGATAATCTGGTCTTACATTTTATTGCTGTGATCATATACCCAAATTTTACCTAAAAAAAATTTAAACACCTTTATCATAGAAAAAGTTTATGCCTTAGCAAAGGTTCAGTTTATAGCCAATGTGAGGCCTTATGGGTCCATGCTGTGTGAATTAATTTCAAGGCACCCATCCAAATATTTTGATTTATACTTTACCTCTGTGTGGCCCCAATTTCATTCTGAGATACACAAAGATTTTTTTCTTATGGATTCACATAGAATCCGGGATAAAAAAAAATTGTGGCGTGCTCCATCGCACGCTATATTCTAAAGTTTTTACGGGAGAATACTGTGTCTCATGGAAGCAATATACAGTGGCACAATACAGACCAGTCAGTTTTCTATGTCCCACCACACATATTCCGTGCACTTATGAGGCCTGAACATGAAGAGAACACCATAGAATTACTGCCCATATACATTATTTTACTGTATTGTGCTGGGGATGATGAGAGCTATATTTAAAGAAAAGCTCTCACATGTTACATGTTATATCAGGATTTTCAGTAAAACCATGTGTGTCACAGTGAAACCCTGTATGGAAGGACACCCTGAAATGTGGAAATTTTAATTTTTAATTGCCCTAATTGAAAATTATAATTTGCACTTACAGGTCTGAAAGGAAAAATCAAAGCAAAAATAATTTATGTTTTAGTCTAATTCTCATTCAGATGATGCAATGAGTCTGCCATATGTGAACATACTCCTATTGCATAAAACACCTGAAGTTGACAGAAGAGCTCATCATGTCTCACTGACCACCTTTAAAAACCGATGGCCTTTTTGCACGGGTCTATGATTGTCAAGTCAATGGATCACTATGGCTATGTTCGGTGTATTTTACCAGCGTATACACCTAACATAAGCCAATAACATGATGTGAACATAGTCTTAGATTCAGTGGCGTTGTCACAAATCTGTGGGATTTTCTGTCACGGGGCCGGCAGTAGGCAGTGTGAACCTAGTCACCAAGGGAATTGACGTGGGGTATACCGGGGAACAGAGTCTAAGGGAATGCTTGGTCTTCACCCTTTAACCCTTGTACGGGGACTTTGCTGCAGGGGAACCCCTGGTCACAACCCCTTGAAGACTCTCCCTTGGTGACAGCCAATGTAACAGGTGGTCAGGTATAATATAGCAAATTGTAAGGGCAGGCGGCAGAGGTTCGTCATGGGTAACATAGCTAGAGGTCTGGGCAGGCAGCAGAGGATTGTCATGGGTAATGTAGCTAGAGGTCTGGGCAGGTGGCTTAGGTTCATCACCGGTATCGTGCTAAAAGGTCAGGGCAGGCATGGACGGTCAATCGTACAAGCAAAGGTCAAACAATAGTAAGCAGAACTCTTGGAACTCAACGAGCACAAGATGAAGTAGTTTGCTCTGGCAATGAGTTCCAGAGAAGGAAGGGAAAGGTAAGTACAATGCAGGATTAAGATGGCATGACAGGAGTAACCACTGCCACAGGAGACATAGTGGCTGCTTCGGGACCTGTGGTCCGAGGGGAGCTTGAGCCACACACCACCCATTTCTATTGTATCTGTGTCCTTAGGGCGCAGATATAATTGAATACAATGGTGGAGCAGGGAGCTGTTAGCTCCCTGCTCTATCATTCAATAACTGATCTCTGACGGCGCAGGCTGGCACAATGTAGTGATGTCATCACTACTGCCTGCATCAAGCAGGCGACACCACAGTCCGGAAGAGGCCTGAAGAAAAAGCTTCTCCATTCGTTGTGGGAAAGGAGTTATGTGAGCATTACCTGAATTATTTTAAGGGGTACCTTTTCTGTGTGGGAAGTCACTAAGGAGGCATCATATTGTGTGAGGGCATTAAGGGGTATCACTGCTGGGTGGAGGCACTAAGGGGGCATCACTACTGTGTGGGGGCTCTAAGATCATCACTACTTTATGGTGGCACTAAAGGGGTATCACTACTGTGAAGGGTCACTGTGGGAATCATTGCTGTGAGAGACACAATAAAAGAGCATAATTTATATGTGGTGGCACTAAGGGACATCCTTACTGTGTGTGGTGCACTAAGGGACATCCTTACTGTGTGTGGGGCACTAAGGGAGTATTATTACAGTGTAGGGGATATTAAGGGGCTATTATAACTGTGAGGGGGCACTAAGGTGGCATCATCACTGTGGGGGCTGCTACTACTTATAATACTGTGTGCCACACAAATAGGGCACTATGAAATTGTTTGCAGCACAAAAAAAGGCACTATTATGGTGTGGGGGCACTATTGCTATGTACTGCACAAAGGGGGCTTTATTACAATGTGGGGCACTAAGGGGCACTTTTAAAGTGTGGGGCATTATCTGTTTGATATTATTATTTTTGGGGGCACTCTTTGTGTGGCATTATTTTTGCAGCAGTAGGACACTGTTAAAGGCGGTAGCAGGATAGGACGTTTTTGTATAGAGTGGGGATGTGCTGGAAAAGCAAAAAGCTAAAAACATCTGTGCAAAAAATTTTGCAGAGTCGAATTGTGGCCGGGATTAGTCACCTTAGGTCTAAGTTGCATGGAAAAGAAATTGAAAAGTAAACGAGTCTAATTAGAGAAGACATTGCCTGTGAGTCACTGGATTTAATTGTACTGTACTGTATTCATTGCACTGTATTCACAAAGTGATAATATCCTGTAGGGTGCCAGTGTAGAACTGGTATGTGAACACTGTATGGGCACTGTATGGTGATATTATTGGTTGTATTGGTCTTTGTGGTAGATATATGTGGTCATGGTGTGGAGGAATTATTTGGCCCTTGTATACTGGTATTATTTGGCAAGTGCATGACTGTATTATTGAGAGGTAAACTCTTATATATACATTAGTGTTTATAATGGGAAAAATTATTTGGGGCAGGACTGATGCATTTACAGATACAGGTTCCAGGCACCACAATGTCTTAAGTTTTACATGGAGCTGGTAAATGTTCTTGCTCAAGGGGGAAAGGGGCATTAAAAAATTTGCTATGGGGCCCAGCCTTTTCCAGTTATGCCCCTGATCAGAATGGCAGTTGCACTGAACTAGCACCTGCAGGGGGACTAAATTATGTTTTTTTTTCTATAGGGCTTCTTGTCTATATACTAGACATATATTCAGTATGTATTTTAACTAATTGTAATTCATTCATTCAGCTTGTGTAATTCAAATATACGGTGTCTGGATTTATATGTCCCACCTGGTAAACGTGAAATTATAGTTATTTCTGATGTTTACATGGTAACACAAAATCAAGTCAGGGATGAATATAACTTGTACAAAGCTTTTGGAGTATACAAATTCCACATGTGGTTGTAACAATCTTAATGTGTGATCTGCTGCAGGCGATTAAGTATTTGTGCTGGAATAAAAGTAGGTTGTACAAAAAAAAAATATTCCCACACATTAAATTTTAGACTAGTTTTATTTACCATCATTCTAGATAGTCCACAAAAAAGCAGATAATTGAGCTTGAGGACAAGTGACAATTATAAATGGCTCATTCTGTGGTGATGATTTATATATACTGTATATATATATATATATATATATATATATATAACATTTGTCTTTATTAGATAATAATGTTTCGAGACAAATGTAACATGGAAAACTGCAATGGTAAATCTCTCACACTTTCGATGATCCATGGTCCCTGGTGACTATTTGAGGAGTTTCTGAAACGATTCACATTCATTTATAATTCATTCCTATTAAATAACTGGATAAGTAGAGGTCATTTTCCCATAAGAGAGCGAATATTAAATCTGTCACCATAATTTATCATCACTGGCTCTCCACATGTAGATCAATGGCATACTTCAGCGTAACGGCTGGTCACAGTTATTGGATTTTCACCATTTGCTAAGGATGTGTTGAATCTGACATTCAATGTGAAGAAAAATGTAGGTCAGATTCAAATGGTGTGTGGTGCAAAGCAAACATTTGTTCAGCTTCTTTCCATGTCAGTGAGGGCAACCTTTCTTGGTTTTAGTAAGGCAGGGCTGTGCTCCATCAATTAATCATCTCAACACCTCCTGAGCGTGTTTCATCAAGGCTTTACTACCTGCTTTGTACATCTGAAGACCTGGGATAACACTTTTACTTACCACTATATTGTAAAGAATATGTCCGTAACACCTTTACATACAGATGAAATAAACGCATTTGACTGGATAGGGCTAAGAATATTCCAATCCAATTTCCAGAAGTACAGGCTGTAACCGAGGTTATGTACCCATATTACTTTTTATACTAGGTTTTGCTAACTCCAACACTTTTGGAGATCTGTGGGATTTTTCGTCATTATTTTAAGATAGACGTTTATGTTATATAGGTCAGGAGCTTCAATATTGACGTGTGGTATATATTATTTCCACTCATTTTGGCTCTAAGTGCTACTTATATTCTGTTATTTAGTCAACTGTCAGGGATAGCTTCTCCTGGCCCGTTTGCGGACTACAACTCCCAGCATGCTTGGTGTATGACTAATGTCTCCGCAATTGCTAAGTCTTGCATAAACCCGTGTTACTTTTGACAGTTTCTTTATTAAATAGTGCTATACATATTTGGCTTTGTTTTTGGACTGTGGGTACAATCATACCTGGCTTAAAAAAGACAATTTCTAATTAGAAAAATGGTTTGAAGTAAAGGCACATTTTTGCTCCGGGAATATTTCGATTTGGATTAATCTTGTATGAGATTAGAGAAGACATTTCTTATGCTACTAAAATTTCTCTTCAAATGTGAGGAGCAATTTACTTGTGACAGTTAATCTTTTTACAAAGCATTTTCTATGGCCTAGCAGTTTGTTTAGCTGTAGGGTCTTTCATCCCCTCTTCAGGGTGAATATCTATGATAAATTGTTTCTCTATGGTTGAGAAGCCTTGCTCAGTCATTAGCGCTGATGATTGAAGAGCAAGACCCTCTGCTAGACATACAACTGTTGACAGAACTACCCAGAGGTGTGATAAATGTGTGTGGTAGGACACTGCTTAGGGCTATGTTCTGGAACAATAATTACAACAATCGGAGGCAGCAGGCTTGTAAAACGCCTCATTATTTATTGAGTATATTGTCTAATTGAAACAATTAGGAATTAATGCAAGTCACTGAATTGTCTGCAGTTGTGAATACTCCTCAATTGAGTTGAACAGAGTGTGTGTGTGTGTGTGTGTGTGTGTGTGTGTGTGTGTGTGTGTGTGTGTGTGTGTGTGTGTGTGTGTGTGTGTGTTCATTTTGTGCATTTTATTTTTGTTGGCTGATTAATAAATATGATAAACTACAAAGTGTAAAGAAATCATGATACAGCTTAATGATGAGGATTTATGAAGAAGACATGTAAGGTTTTATATAAATGAATCATGAGTTATCATTAAAATGGATTCATTGTAAGCAGGAGCATGTATACAGGTTGCGATCATGTTGATTTTTATACCACAAAAATACGAAATTATCTCAATGTGTGAATACGCTCTAATGGTGAAGAACTTGATCTGCTGATAGACCACAAACGCCCTGTCAAAGTATAGCAAACACATAGCGCATGTACGCTCACCATAGTGTTACAACTGTTTTGTATCTCCTTAAAGAGGAACCTTTACCAGATTTCACATTAAAAACTGCATAGATTATTAATTCTATTAGACCCGATGAAGTTGGTGTACTTACTTTGAAAATCACTGTAAGAATGGCTGTATAATCCTTCCTCAAAGTTTTCCTGATTTTAAAATGAGCATTTTCTGAGACCAAGTACAGTATATGCGTGATGTAATCGTAGAGAATATATTTGTTCAAAATGTCTTGGTGTGCTGAAGTATTGAGATTTCCCTTCACTGGACTTAGTGGCATAGGCCAACCATTGATAAACAACCCCATAGCATTATCCCTCCTCCATCAAACTGTACAGTTGACACAATGCAGTCAGGCAAGTAACATTCTCCTGGCACACGCCAAACCCAGACTCATCCAACAGACTGACCGATAGAGAAGGGTGATTTGTCACTCCACAGAACACGTTTTCAGTGCTCCAGAGTCCAGTGGCGGTTTAACACCACTCCATCCAACGCTTGGCATTGTGCGTGGTGATGTAAAGATTGCATAGAACTGCTCGGCCATGAAAATCTATGCCATGAAACCCCCTGGCACACATTTTTTGTGAGGATGTCAATACCAGAGGAGGTTATTGCAGTTATTGAGTCAGCAGAGCGTTGTAGACTTGTATGCACTATACCCATTAAACCAAAAATAAATCTTGATACATTATTAATTCATCAAAATAATTTTATTAATCATGATATTTAAATACACATAAATACAAAAATAGAAATACAAAAATAACCCCCCTCCCAAGTATATACTATAGACAGTTTAAAAATACATAAAATAAACCAGGTGCAATGTAATGAAAACATAGAGTAATATGTAATCAGAATGGAAAGTCCTCATAAACAACAGCATGTACCTTTAACAAAAGGGGATGAAAAACCAAATGGTATATCAACATGCAATAACAGCATCAGAACCCAGAGGGCCTGATAAGATAACGCTGCACAGACAGGTCGCTCAAAAACCAGAATACACAAATGTGAATGAAGCATGGAGCACTAAACCAGTATGAGGATTTAAACTACAATAGTTATATGGTCAATTATACCTGCAGAGGACATGGTGGAGAGATAATGCACCTGGATAGCAGCACCTCGACGCGCGTTTCGCAACCTTCGTCAGGAGGTGTCATATATTGTATGCACTATACACCTCAGCACTGTACCTTTACATGGTCTGTCACTTCGTGGCTGTTGCTGTGGTTCCTAAACGCTTTCACTTTGCAATGATACCGCTCACAGTTGATCGCGAAATATCTAGGAGGGAAATAATTTAGCAAATTGACTTGTTGCAATGGTGGCATCCTATTACAGTACCATGCTGGAATTCAGTGAGCTCTTTAGAATGACCCATTTTTTTTTACAAATATTTGTAAAGGCAAACTACATGGCTAGGTGCTGGATTTTATACACCTGTGGCAATGGGAATGAATTAAACACCTGAATTCAATGATTATGGATTGTGTGCCAATACTTTTGTCTATATAGTATATTTTGTTTTCATGCATATACTTGGTTTCATAAAATGCTAATTTTAATGTCAGACAGTAAAACTTTGAGAAAGCATTTTACAGCCATTCTGACATAGATTTTCAAAATAAGTACCTCAGTCTTATCAGGTCTAAGAGATCTATTTAATAATGTATGCAGTAAAATCTGGGGAAAGATCAACTTTAAGGCTTTGTTCAAGTCACATTCCGAGCATATGTTCGGCATTCACGTTTAAATAGTGCTACCAAAAGTATGCGCTAGACCAGGGGTCTCAAACTCGGCCGGGTGAGTGGGCCACATATAGAAAAAATGGGAAGTTGACGGGCGGCAATACTTTCAAATTTGATACAACACAAAATTATTGTTAATCAATTAGTTATTTGAACTACTATAATAATACAACATTACTATAATAATACAACATTACTATAATAATACTGCTAGGTTTAAAATTTTAGAGAATTCTCCACGCTCTTATTTCAACAAGTGTCGCTAAATGAAGTCTGGCGGCACAGTTGGCAGCGTTTGGCAGACACACATGTCAAGGTTTCGCGGCACCATTTTAGATAGTGCCACAGTGCCCTATGTAGATAATGCCACAGTGCCCTCTGTAGATACTGCCACAACCCCCTAGATAATGTCACAGTGTCCTCTGTAGATACTGCCACACACCCACTTGTAGGTAATGCCACAGTGCCCTCTGTAGAGGCTGCCACAGTGCCCTCTGTAGATGCTGCGATAGTGCCTTCTGTGGATGCTGCCACAGTGCCCTCTGTAGATGCTGCCACAGTGCCCCCCTGTAGATGCTGCCACAGTGCCCCCTGTAGATACTGCCACAATGCCGTCTGTAGATGCTACCACAATGCCGTCTGTAGATGCTACCACAATGCCGTCTGTAGATGCTACCACAATGCCCTCTGTAGGTGCTACAACAGTGCCCTCTGTAGGTGCTACCACAGTGCCCTCTGTAGGTGCTACCACAGTGCCCTCTGTAGATGCTACCACAGTGCCCTCTGTAGATGCTACCACAGTGCCCTCTGTAGATGCTACCACAGTGCCCTCTGTAGATACTACCACAGTGCCCTCCGTAGATGCTGCCACAGTGCTCTCTGCAGATGCTGCCATATTGCCCTCTGCAGATGCTGTCACAGTGCCCTCTGCAGATGCTGTCACAGTGCCCTCTGCAGATGCTGCCACAGTGCCCTCTGAAGATGCTGCCACAGTGCCCTCTGAAGATGCTGCCACAGTGCCCTCTGCAGATAATGCCACACACACCCCCAGTAGATAGCTGCATTGGGCCTCCCTCTAGGAGTGGAATCCCATGCCAGAGCGTTGCCGACACTTTGGCTGGGGATTCCTCTGCTATTGGAGCTCCTGACGTCACTGCCCATACACTGTGACGTTAGGGGATTCTCCTGGATGGGAATGTGATATCAGGGGAAACCCCAGAGCCGGTGTCCCGGAGCAGAGCACTAGTATATGCTCTGTGCCAGAACTCTGGGGAAGCCACTGACAACAGTGTCCATATATGGACAGTGATGTCAGGGGTTTGCCCAGAGCTGGGGTCCCAGAGCAGAGCCACTTCTAGCACTCTGCCTGGGATTCCAGCTCTGCTCCTGACATCACTGTCCATATAAGGACATGGATGTCAGGGGCAACCCCAGAGCTGGAGTCCCGGGCAGAGCACTAGTAGGCTCTTCCTGGGACTCCAGCTGTGCTCCTGACATCACTGTGACTCCTGCTCTGGGGAAGCCCCTGACATCACTGTCGATGTATGGACAGCGATGTCAGAGGCTTCCCCAGATTCCCGAAGCAGAGCCTAGCGCTCTGCCCGGGACTCCAGCTCTGGTGAAGCGCCAGACATCGCTGTCCATATGTGGACAGCCATGTCAGGGGATTCCACAGAGTCCCTGAGCAGAGCCGATACTAGCACTCTGCACGGGACTCCGGCTCTGGGGAAGCCCCAGACATCGCTGTCAATATGAGGAAAGCGATGTCAGGGGATTCCCCAGAGTCCCGGAGCAGAGCCTATACTAGGGCTCTGCATGGGACTCCAGCTCTGGGGAAGACCCTGACACACTGTCCATATATGGACAGCGATGTCAGGGAATTCCACAGAGTCCCGGAGCAGAGCCTGTACTAGCGGCTCTGTGTCCCGTGGGCAGCAGATGACTGCCTCAGTGGCCGCATGCGGCCCGCGGGTCTCGTGCTTGAGACCCCTGCGCTAGACGTTAGGTGAAATACTTCTGTAAGTTAATGAAGAACAATTCTGAAAATGTATGAATACCATTGAAGACCACTCTATACCCTAGTTTATATACACAGTTGAGTCACATTATTATGACCACCTCCTACTTTCGATGTCGGCATCGCGTAGCCCATGAAGGAAGTGATGTGTCGTGGGCTGGCTTGGTGAGTATATAAGGTGTGAAATAGACTGTCTGAACACATATCACTCGTTGTCATGGGTAAAAGGGGCGATTTATCAGATTTGCAAAAGGGATGAGTATTGACTTTCGGGCCAAGAGTGGCAGTATTTCTCAAACAGCGCAGTTTGTGAACTCTTCGCATGCTGCTGTGGTGAAAGTGTATCGTGAGTGGACAAATGGCACCACTGGGAATAACCGACGTGGAAACTGCGGAGCACCACATGCCATTGATGTGAGAGGTGAACGTCGGCTACGAAGGTGCGCGAGGCCCGAACGATACGCTACAGTGAAGCAGCTCTGTGAAAATCAACCAGGGCGCTACCAGACGTGTGTCTAAAACAACAGTTCAGCGAAACCAACTGCGTATGGGGCTCTGAAGCAGACGGATGGTCACTGCTCCTATGATAACAATGGTGAATTGGAAGAAAAAGGCTTCAATTTGCACGGCAGTATAGGAATTGGACCACCGATGATTGGCAAGGGGTTGCCTTTTACGATGAGTCACGTTTTCTGCTTCATCGAACGGATGAACGTTGGCGTGTCAGGTGAGAAACATCAGAGAACGAACACCCTGCAACAATTCCTGGAAGAACACAAGCCGGTGGCACCAGATTATGGTCTGGAGAATTTTTTTCATGGCATTCTCTGGGCCCACTCTTCCATGTGGAAGGCACTCGGAACCAATTTGGGTATGAATCCATCGTTGCAGATCACGTCCACTCATACATGCTGTTTGTATTCCCTGGGGCAAATGGAATCTTCCAGCAAGACAATGCGACATGTCACACGGTTAGAAATGTCCGACATTGGTTGAAAAAGCATGACCAAGACTTCCAAGTACTTCCCTGGCCCCCTAATTCGCCGGACTTGAACCCAATTGAGCATCTGTATCTCGCTCTATGTATCCACCCCCACACACCCTCCAGCAAATGTGGGATGCACTGCAGTCAGGATGGCTCCAGATACCTTGAGACAACCTACCAGCACCTTATTGAGTCACTCCCAGCCCATCCAGCTGCTGTCTATGCTGCACACCATACACAATTACAGGTCCTGATGAAGAACTGAATTAAGAACATCCCACAAAAACTTTCATCTGAGCAACACTGCTGTGTCTGGAAACTTGCAGTAAATTTAAACACTTGTATTTGCTTCTTTAATCTCTTAACGACTGCCCACCATCTTTTGACGACAGGTGGTGCAGGTGCTTCGTCTACAGTGACGTCTTTTGGCATCACTGTAGAAGAGCCTGTTGAGCGCTCCTGCGAGCGCTTATCCTCTAAGCAGGAGCTGTATCTTACAGCTCGTGCACTTAGAGCAGCCTGCTGAACGCAGCTGGGATTGGAAAATATTCCGACCCCAGCTGCTTAGCCCTTTGATCACAGTGGTTCGTGTCCGCGGCATGATCAAAAGAGACTCCCCTCTTCGATCGCATCACCGGCAACCCGGTGACACAATCGAAGACCGGGGGAATCCATATGCAGTCAGCCCTGGGGACCTACAAGGTACCCCAGGGCTGTCTGCTCAATATGCCTGCTATTGGGGCACAATATGTGCTGCCCTAACAGCAGCCTGTGTCATAGTGCCACAGAAGATCAAGCGCAGAAAAAAAATACAATTTCTCGAGCATAAAACAAGGCCTCATACAGCCACGTCAATGAAAAAATGAAAAAATTATGACTGATGAAAGGCAGAGTGTCAGGCCCGGTCATTAAGGGGTTTATGACTCAATACGTGTAAGATAGCTATTCCTTTTTCACTTTTTTAGGAGAAGCAAAACAAAAAATAGCAAAATATTTTTAATTCAGAGTTAAATCATGGTTACTTAACTTTATTCTCAGACTTTATCAGGGTCCTAGGAAAAAAGTTTAGGCACCTCTGTTGTTGATGAAATAGCAAATCAGATGCTTCTAACATTCCTACTGTGAGATTTAGATGTCTTATTAGAGAAGAACAAAAGTCAACTACGAACGGTAACTGAAGAAAGTCACCTTCATGCTCCTTTCTTGTTCTTCCTCTCCCGTCCTCTCATTGAAGTCAACGAGATTTTCTAAATATACAAAAAAATAGAAGTTGTGCATACTAATTTGAGCAAAGCTGCTTGATTATTTTAAAGCGCGCTTCATTTGAGGTGCAGGTGTGACTAATGCACTTACAAGTATAATAAACCCCTTTGCATCTCTTATGTGTTATCATGAAAACAACCAGATGGTCCTCTCTGTAGATCTTTGTTCAACACTACAGATATCCCAGGGAGAGCCAGCTCAGTAGAATGGGCAGGTGTGTGATGTGCTCATATCACTGCTGCTAGGAGGCAATTATTTCCAGTAAGGAAACATTCAAGCTGCTAAATCTCTTTTCTAAAAGTGTAAGTGCCACCTAGCAGCATTGGTCTTTACCTTTGGCAGCCTCTGATCTTTTCCCATAAAGTATATAAACTGCTGCTGACAGAACATGCAAGACGATTTTGAACTCTACTATACATCTTCATGTGTTTGTGCTCTCCTGTCCATGCCCTTATGTCTTCTTGTTGTTTATCCATACAACCACTGCTTGACCAAAATCACCGTCAGGCCGGTTTTACACGGCCGTAAAACAGGCCCATTTTAGAGTCCATATTATGGCTGCACTGCCCGGACGTCCCGCTGTTCTACTGAACCTATGGTGATCTAAGCCCGATCCAGTAGAACAGCGAGGGGGCCAGGTATTGTGGATGGAACCGGACACTATAATGTGACCACATTACAGCCATCTGATGCCGGCCTATTTATTTCTTCCTTCATTACAATATGCAAATTACCCAAAAAGAATGATTGTCCCACAGCTATTCTAAACCTACTACACTCCGCATTGCCTGGGCATTAATTAAAATACAGTTACAGGACAGCTTGTGTGATCTGCAGGTTGGCAGGCGTGGTAATAAGATCTAGATCTAAGTCCTAGTTCAGGAGAACTGCAGGAGGTCTGGATTTTGTGTTCGGAACACAGATGCTAAAATGTGCCCACATTGGAGTAATCTGAAAGTAGACTTAGGATGGCCTAACAATGAATTTCTGTGACGTGGGTCTTTGTGGCACATATGTTACTGTGTTTTTTACATCCTGCCCAAAATAGGGTTTAAATCAATCTAAACCCAACTGCTGCATGTGAACCCAACCCTACGTATCTAATTGTTTTACTTTCTTTGGGATTGGACGGACAGGAAGATTTATTGTCTTAGCGGTCTGTCTGCTATAGACTTTATTTACATCTTAAAACGGTTTCAGTTAAATATCGCCTTGTTTGCCTAAAATCATATTCATATAATTCAAATGTCTTTAATTGTTATGGTGGCTCACTCATGCGTCTTAAATTAATCTTGAAGTTATCTTAATACATGTGTTCTCCCAGACTGTGCAATGCTATTGTGTCCAATCTTCATTATTTTATGCATTCATAATTTTTCTCTTAAATAACTTCTTCTCTAAGTGCCATTGATGGCAGTTAATGATTTCCGATGGTCCTCCTGAGTTTAATGTCTTTGTGTGTCAACACCTCTATGATTTTTAAACAGGATTGTACTTTGTAAATTGAGATTTTTTTTCTTCTCTTTTTAAGATCCGTCACAAGGATCTGCCTTGTGGCATCTTACAAATAATGACCATTGATGTAGGCGGCATTGCTCCGATCATGCTTCTCTGTGTTGAGATATAAAAAAAAGTATTACCCAACTCCCAATGAAATCAACGGACTGTCCTGTAATACATGATGAGGTCAGGTCTGTCAAAGGGAGCGCTACTATTTTCAGTGTCACTCTGTTCAGAGTAATAGGTCACGAACAGGAAACACACTAAATAAGATGAAATGATTGAATTTAGACTAATCTTGAAAACCATGGGTTCAACATACAGTAAACTGCACCTCTAGCTCAGAATCTTAGGCCCCTTTTACATCAGGTACAAGAGATGCATTCCATTATTTGGTTAAGTTTTATCTCTCCCTTAAAGAGGCTCTGTCACCAGATTTTGCAACCCCTATCTGCTATTGCAGCAGATCGGCGCTGCAATGTAGATTACAGTAACGTTTTTATTTTTAAAAAACGAGCATTTTTGGCCAAGTTATGACCATTTTCGTATTTATGCAAATGAGGCTTGCAAAAGTACAACTGGGCGTGTTGAAAAGTAAAAGTACAACTGGGCGTGTATTATGTGCGTACATCGGGGCGTGTTTACTACTTTTACTAGCTGGGCGTTGTGTATAGAAGTGTCATCCACTTCTCTTCACAACGCCCAGCTTCTGGCAGTGCAGCACTGTGACGTCACTCACAGGTCCTGCATCGTGTCGGCACCAGAGGCTACAGATGATTCTGCAGCAGCATCGGCGTTTGCAGGTAAGTCGATGTAGCTACTTACCTGCAAATGCTGATGCTGCTGCAGAATCAAGTGTAGCCTCTGGTGCCGACACGATGCAGGACCTGTGAGTGACGTCACAGTGCTGCACTGCCAGAAGCTGGGCGTTGTGAAGAGAAGTGGATGACACTTCTATACACAACGCCCAGCTAGTAAAAGTCGTAAACACGCCCCGATGTACGCACATAATACACGCCCAGTTGTACTTTTACTTTTCAACACGCCCAGTTGTACTTTTGCAAGCCTCATTTGCATAAATACGAAAATGGCCATAACTTGGCCAAAAATGCTCGTTTTTTAAAAATAAAAACGTTACTGTAATCTACATTGCAGCGCCTATCTGCTGCAATAGCAGATAGGGGCTGCAAAATCTGGTGACAGAGCCTCTTTAAGCTGTGAACCAATACTCATTTTGATCTAAAATAATGTATGGGAGAGCAGATCTGTACATGATCTAGAAGGGCTCTATGTTGTACATTAATGATAACTATTACAACGACAACAGGACTTTAACAGGAGAAGATGAACACTGAACATGATAGTTACTAAACACGATAAAATTATAGACCCATTAACTACTAGTCATCTGTATCGTGCACTAGTATATAGTGGGAGGGTTTTCACTAGATTTTGTGACATGGCTTAATGGCATTCCATACTGGTGTGCTTTACAACCTTTCACATGCTTACAAGCTTTTAGACGCCCATGCTTACAAGCTTTAAAAACGATCTTATTGGAAAGATGTGATCTTATGGCAGTGCCACTTTTTAAGTATGGGAGGTTTTTATTACAATCCATTCCACAGCTACAGTTTTTTGATTGTATAGACCTCTTAGCAGTAGGCTATTGGGGTATTAAGGCAGTGCCTGAGAGTTCTTGACCAGCAGGGGCCCCCAGCCCTTCAATCAGTTACATACTTTTTAGGAACCGGGCCATAAAAAAAATAATAAAACAAGAAACAAGTGTATCATAGCTGTTGTGGTTGGTAAGGAGTCAATGAGTTTTAGTGCCCAGGGGCCATAATCAGGGCACTAGGTATGGTTGAAATGCTGAAACCCATTAATTAAAAGGAGTTACGTTCCACATATATTTAAGTATGTAGTGTTTACAGAATGACTGGTCCTGCAGATAAAATCCTGTCTCACAAAAAATTAGAACCCCTTATCTGTCAGAAACTTTAGAATAACATTTATGAAATATGTAAGCAAATTGCAAATAGTTGCGTAAATAGCAATGGACATATTCATTTCTTTAAGTTTAAAAAATAAAAAATTATGTTGACAAAACCAAAACTGCAACAAAATAGTAAATCGCATGGTACTCTGGCATGGAATTTTGGTAATTTTTATTAAATAGTAACAATATACTGTTGTTTTTATTATTTTTTTATTTGAGGTTTGGTGTTCTTTATTAAAAATATCAAACCGAAACTTGCTACAATATCAATGAGATGTGAAGAACTGCACTGAGGTAGTTAATATAACAAATGTGAATCGCTGCATCTGTTGCAGCCATTTTTAGGGTTGAGCCATTATTCATGAGAGCATAGCCTATTGATTCTCTAGGAACTAGTAAGGCCAGTGAGGCATGAAATACACTTTAAGAAAATCAAAGGATCTCCAGGAGGAAATGTAAAATCTAAGATGTCATATTCTACTACTCTGTCACACATAAAGAACACAGAGACTAGACCACACATGAGAAAGTGGCAGACGTTGCTTGCAAGTCTAAAAATACCTCATAATCTTTCCCCTAGAGATTGCCTGTGAATTATTTTTACTGTGTAGCGCTGTAGATTAAAAGGACACTGGAAATTGAAGATTTCCATGAAAATATCTACTCGGCAAGGCGGTTTGATGTGAATTGTGAAGTTGAACTAAACACAATAATAAAATCACTATTAAAACTCAATATAAATGACATCTGTTCGTGCCTTTGAAGTGATAAATGTGTAACATCGGGGACATCAGTGAGGTTACTTACTGGGAGCCGCTTTACGGATCTATGCACGGGTGGGAGGTCCTGCGCTATACAACATGAGAGCAAACAAATTAACATCATAATACAATTCTCCAGCTCTTGTAGTTTGTAGTGGTTTCAAAATATAGACAAAGATAATAAATAGGTAAAAAAGAATCTTGTTGACACTAGGGTTCATTAATCCATGCAGGATGCAAGTCGTTGACCAAAATGTGGCTTTAATCCACATATAAATTATAGTAGTTTATGTATTATTCCACATAAAGTAAAATTCAAATAGTCCATCATGATTGGTGAGGAGCAGAATTAGTAGATACAAGAAATAATACTTTCAGAGGCGATGACAGGACATTTTAAGGGTGTTTTTAATACCTAAAGACACATTTTAAGATTGTTTCTAATGCCTAATGACTTTAACCCTTTACTTGACAAGAGTGTTCATTTACAAAGGGATTATACTGACACTCAACCATTTCATTAGCTGACTATATTGTTTTTCAAGATCTCTGCTGGCTGTCATTAAATGGGAACCTTCCAGTTGTGAAAATCTTTCCTGGTCACGTGATGGACGCACAGGTACAGGACTAACTGCAGTTATCATTGCTCTGTCTTCTAACAAGTTGAGGACCTGTGTCCATCATATGACAAGGGACAGATTTCAACTTTCCGGGAGTAAACAATGAAGGCTCCCATTGTATAACAGCAAGCAAAAATCTTGAAAACCATTAGGAAAAGAAAAGTTAGGCAGTTGTATTAGACTTATCTGCTGAATCCGGAATAAAAACATTCTATCTTACCTTCCAAAAGTGAAATCAGATGAAACTGTCTTTGCTATAATGTTCTTAAAACATAAATATTTAAAATTTGTATCACACTTTAAATGTTCTTTTTTAGCTGATGCATTTTATTGACATCTCTCGAGAATTTATGATTTTTTTTCTTAAATACAGGTCAGTGATTGTGTCTGATTAGTGGCACTCACAGCAATTTGCGGGAAATAATTGGCTGCCATACAAGTGATTGGACAGGAATAAATAACTGATCCAGTAATGATAGGTTAGTGTGTCCATGTCAAGATACCAGTATTTTAGGTATGACTGATTAATATTATAATTGAAATGACAGGTCGCTGAAATAGCAGCAGCAATGACTTTCTATTTCTGAAGCAGAGAATATCAGATAAGATGCAGGGTCAGATCTGTACTATACAAGTAAAGAGTGCACCCTGTGATCATTGCTGCCGGTACATATGAAAAGAAATGCAGATAGTGTCCTCCTGAGACTTTACTTTATCATTAATCTGCTTAGTAAACATGTACAAAATGCTCCAAATATACTTCCAAAATACATAGC
Source organism: Rhinoderma darwinii (assembly GCF_050947455.1). Lineage (NCBI taxonomy): Eukaryota > Metazoa > Chordata > Amphibia > Anura > Rhinodermatidae > Rhinoderma > Rhinoderma darwinii. Next base: position 148,604,262 of record NC_134690.1, read on the forward strand.
ATAGGCGTTCATATGTTATCGACCAATACAGTTTTGAGTCATGTGAGGCAGAAACCTTGCCAGGATGCCCTGTTTGCCAACTATGTTCTTTTAAACAGCATTGTCAGATGTCATGTCCCTAGCAACCAGTCTGCCATACATTACAGAGATTGTCAGATTAAGTCAGAATTGCTACTGAACTAAGGTGAAAGAAGTGGCTTCATAGGACTAAGGCTCCATGCACACAACCGTATATTTCATCCGAAATTATGGACCGTAATTACAGACCCATTCATTTCTATTGGCCACGGACACCATTCAGTATTTTTACGGTTGGGTGTCCGTGCTGAAAAAATTATAGAACCTGTCCTATTATTGTCTGTAATTACGGCACAGACTCTCCCATAGAAGCCTATGGGAGCTTCCGTAAATACGGCCGGCTACGAATCTGCAACGGTAAATTGTCCGTATTTATTGAAGCGTCGCTATGCAAAATGTTGGTGACCTCATTTGCAGCCTCCCTCTTTTTCTACGGATCCGTATAGACGGATCAAATACGGATGTAATACGGACCATATTTACGGACAACCTTCTGTATATACGGATAAGTCACCGATGACTATGGATCCGTATTTACGGACAGTATTTACGGATAGATGAAAATACGGTCGTGTGCATGGGGCCTTAAAGGCTATGTAAACATTTGAACACTTTTTTTTTTTAATAAAACAGTGTTATGATGTTTAATGCAACTTTTCAATTGTTTTTTATTTTAAAAAAATATATACATTTTGAGATACACCTTCTATGTTTCTTGCGCTGAAACTTGAATCTGTCAGGTTGGCGGGACTGACGGCGTCTAGGACACGCAGGATCCACCTGTTATCAATCACAGCTAAATTTTGAAAAAAGTGTTCAAAAGTTTTACGTAGCCTTTAAAGGCTATGGACACTTTTTGACATAAAAAATTATTTTTACATATGTCAGTGGGTACCTGGAGTAACAAAACAACTACTACTTTTACAGACCGAAATTTTCATTCATTTGTAGACCCTCTGTTATGCAGTTTGCAACCTGCTCCGAGTTCCAGACGTTTCTCCTCTGGGGGGTGACCCCTTCAGTAATACATGCTGTATGTGAGGTCAATGTGTACAGGATGTTGATACTTCACTATATCTCATGTATCATGACAGCTTCATTCCTTTACTGCTTTCCCCTACAGCCCATAATGGATCTCTTCTTCCTTGTCCAGTCAGTCATCCCGCCCACGCAATCTAGGTTATGCTGGCAGGAGCAAACGGAGGATTTTTAGAGATGGCTTATACATACTTTAAAAAATATATATTTTTGCTACCCTCTGATTTTTATGCTCCGAGTATTGGTCAGCACATATTCATCAGCCTAGCCCTTTATATTACAACCTCTAATATAAAGGGCTTTGCTAATACATATGTGCTGACCAATACTTATAGCATAAAAACCAGCACCGATAGTGCCACAATCAGTGCCCCCCTGTAAGCCCCCCTGTAGATTTACATTTATTGTGCAATTTAATACACAAGAAAAGAAGCACAGTAACAAAAAGTGAACACCCGTTAGTTAATGCAAAAATGCAAAAATATTTATTGGATCCTATAAATAACACACAAGATAAAAACAATTAAAATACGATACACAAAAACAAAAACACTGCCCATGTGCAATAATAGGGCAACAGCCACAGACTATGAGGTAGAAAGGAAGTTCGGTCCAGCGCTTAGATAGAGGTAAAACGGAAGGAATTTCCAAGTTTAATGAAGTTCCATTAAAAGGTCCATTAGAGTATGGTCCCGGTGTGTGGGTAATGAGAGGAAAGATCCTGTGAAGCCTACGCGTTTCGGACGATACCGACGTCCTACAGCCAAGTCTAAGGACGTCGGTATCGTCCGAAACGCGTAGGCTTCACAGGATCTTTCCTCTCATTACCCACACACCGGGACCATACTCTAATGGACCTTTTAATGGAACTTCATTAAACTTGGAAATTCCTTCCGTTTTACCTCTATCTAAGCGCTGGACCGAACTTCCTTTCTACCTCTGCTTCTGCTACGTGTGCCGACACGAAAAGGATCCAGGCGCTGGCAGCGACACTCACATTGTGTCAGGTGAGCTGGAGGATCCCTCCCTTTGTTTTCTACAGCCACAGACTATGCCTGAATGTTAGACACTATTGTGTCCACAATAATAGATATTGGGCAGTCTGGGTACAACCTGAATGCAGAAAGTGACTGGGGCCATGACCAAAATAAGGCTCTGCCCATTTCCAAATGCGACCAAATAATACATGAACACTCCTACTTAAATCACAAAATGAAAATGAATAAACACATAAATTATAACGAAAAAATAACAACAGAAAAAAGTAGTTCCCAACACCACATAATTGGGTACTTCCCAACACCAGAGACTACTGGGTTATGTATACCAAGCATAATCTTCACTCCTATACTTTTTTCTATTGTTATTTTTTCATTATAATTTGTGTTTAGTCATTTTCATTTTGTGATTTAAGTAGGTGTGTTCATGTATTATTTGGTCGCATTTGGAACCGGGCAGAGCCTTATTTAGGTCAGGGCTCCAGTCACTTTCTGTATCCTGGTTGTACCCAAATTGCCCAATATACATTATTATGGACACAATAGTGTCTAACATTCAGGCATAGTCTGTGGCTGTTGCCCTATTATTGCATATGGGCAAGCAGTGTTTTTGTGTATTGTATTTTAATTGTTTTTATCTTGTGTGTTACTTACAGGGTCCAGTAAATATTTTTTTTCATTTTTGCAATAACTAACGAGTGTGCGCTTTTGTCACTGTGCTTCTTTTCTTGTGTTTTAAATTGCCTTATTGCACTTTTTGCTGCACCCCGTCTGCATTCCATTCATCATTATGGTGCTCATACGTTTTCTCTTTCTACCCCTGTAGATAGTGCCACACAATGACCCCTGTAGATAGTGCCACACAATGACCCCTGTAGATAGTGCCACACAATGACCCCTGTAGATATTGCCACACAATGGCCCCTGTAGATAGTGTCACACAATGACCCCTGTAAATAGTGCCACACAATAACCCCTGTAGAGTGCCACACAATGACCCCTGTAGAGAGTGCCACACAATGACCCCTGTAGAGAGTGCCACACAATGACCCATGTAGATTGTGCCACACAATGACCCCTGTAGATAGTGCCACACAATGACCCCTGTAGATAGTGTCACAGTGCCCTTTGTAGATACTACCACAGTTCTCCCTGTAGATAATGCCATAGTGCCCCATGTAGATAGTGCAACATATAGATAGTGCCGCAGTGCCCATGTAGATAGGGCCCTCTGAACATAGTACCACACGCTGCCCTCTGTACATAGTGAAACATGCTGCCCTCCGTAGATTGTGCTACACACTGCCCACCGTAGATAGTGCTACACACTGCCCCATGTAGATAGTGCCACAATTCCACCTGTATATAATGCCACAGTGCCCCTGTAGGTTGTGCCACCTGAAGATACTATCACAGTGCTCCCTGTAGATATATTCCACAGTGCCCATGTAGCCATGGCCACACGCTGACCCTTGTAGAAAGTGCCACACACTGTATCCTTTAGATGGTGCCCCAAACTGCCTCCTGTGGAAAATGCCACAGTGCCCTAGTAGATCATGCCACAAATGTAGATAGTGCCACAGTATCCCCTGTAGATATTTCCCCACGTTGCAACAATCACACTCACCTGTCCTGTTCCCACGCCATTCCCCAGCAATGCAGGCCTGGTCTATTCTGACCAGGTCTGCTCCAGTGGAACATCACAGGAGGCGTGATGACGCCACCACCATAACAAAAAAGGCACCGAGGAGCAGGGAAGGGAAGTGAATTTCGTGGCCTTGAGCTCCACTAGCTCAAATAATAATCCAGCCCCGGTCACAGGGGGGTTTCTGGGTAATTGAACACCCCCACCTGCGTGCGCTTCTGGCTGGGACTTGTAGTGCCTCAGTGCTCCACTGTGTATTTATTTATTTTTTTATTACCAGTTTATGCTTTGACTTGTAACATCTCAGTGCTCCGCTGTGTATTTATTTACTTTTTTATTTATTACTAGGTTATATTTGAACTTATAGTACCTCAATGTTCCACTATGGATTTATTCATTACTAGGTTATGCTGGGACTTGTAGTCAGGGTTGGGATCCAAATGGATTTCCCCTTTTTTATGTAACTAGTTGTTAAAATATCAGCCGGTTCTGGTAACTGGAGAGAAGTGGGACCCAGACCCGGTTCCTCCTGGATTCAATTGTATCCGCATCCCTTGTGCTTTAACATGTCAGGGATGAATTTCAGTTCCAGTCCAGACCTGCAATATACCATTAATGTTTATTGAGGGGAAAACTCCTTTAAGGGCAATTTTATTACTTTTACTTATTGAATGAATGCACAGCTGACTATTATATCCTTATAATAATACTGCTCATCCAGCAGTCGTCCTCAGGTAAAAATATTTAATAATATTCATACTTTTATTCACGTTATAGAACTATATTTTCTCACATGCTTAGGCATGTGCATGTATTGCACCTGGCGTCTTTAACTTCAAGTCTAAAAGAATCACAATTGTTTTTGTGCTCCAGAAATAGGATTTTCTGGGTGGTTTGCTATTTATAGAATTTCCACGCCACAAACGTCAAATTCTAATAGTGTTTATTTTGGCACGGTTCCTATTTTTTTTTTCAGTCTATACACATAACCTTTTCTTTTTGCATGTGATGTAAGTCTCCGGAACATAATTTTTTTTAAATAAAATATTAAGAGTGAATTAAGGATAGAGTGAAATCTGAAGGTCAGCGGAAGTGTCCTTTAGAGTATTCCTGTACAGCTTATCTATTTCTTCCATTCCTATTTTGTCTTGTGAGGATAGAATAGCCAATCGTGAAGAATAGAAGCTCGCGAATAGCACAGTGCCATCCCTCATTAAACTTCCTTTATACTCCTCTTTTAAAGAAGCTGTCAAGTTCTATTCTGTGTCTGACAGGAAAGGCCAAATCTGCAGTACAGGAAGCCAGGCGCACACACGCACGCACACAGAAAGAAACTTTTTGTGTGACTGTTGTACCGAGCCGGCATAGAAGAATTTTAGAATCATGTAATTTACTCTGGAGGCATTTACTGTACATAGCCAATAGTGATGGTAATTTCTCTTATTGTTGGAGTGAAAAGATAACCATCAGTCAGTTGTCAATTGGTCAATTGCTGAAGTGATGAAAAGACTGGTAGAGACAATCACGTCTGGGGCTATCTTGACTATTCTGTGTTTTTAGAAAAATATGGGTTCTGGATTCTATGGAATATCAGGAAAAAGTACAGATTTGTAAATAAACCTTCAGATATTACAAAGTGGATGTATGGAAAAATATATATTTTGCATTACTCCTTGCGGTGCGTAGACTATTATTGCTTATTTTATTTAAACCGTACTTTTTATTTGTTTTTTCCTGATTCTCTTTTACGTTATGTGCAATCATATTCTTAGTAACCTAAATGTTTTAGTATATGCAGCACTATTATATGGTCTATAGGTAACAGCATATTAAAATTTACTGCATGTAATTTTTTCCAATGAAATATTTTACCTTTTTTTTATTAATTAGTCTTTTAAGTTTAAAAAAAAATGATTCTATTTTTTTTTATAGTGTGTTCTAATAAATAACCGTACGAATATTAAAATACCTTCAGATTATGGCCCTGTTATACTTGCTTTATTAATATTCAGGACGTTCAATCCTGCAGCTCATTGCTATTAAAAAGAGTGTTACATCACCCTCGTCTTCAAACTGTATGGAGATACACTCAACCCAAGCTATTATACTCTCTTTACAATTTCCCTTAACAGTTTTATTTTAATTAATCCCTTGTTCTTTTTTTTAAGTGTTGCGATGTTATTGATTTTAGGTTTCTGCTCTTTTGGCTGTGGTAGGTAATAAAAAGGATTACAGGCCTCCAGAAGGACGAGATATCATCAGCCTGTAATCCAGCCCGTGGTTTCCTAGATACCGTATTGTCTATTCTGTTCCGCTATGTGAAAAATGTTGAATATCAACAATGGGTTTCAGTGCTGTATTGTTGAGTTTTGTATGAACTAATCTTCCTTCACTAAAAAAAAAAAAAAACTACAGCTTTGGACAAAGTCTATAGCCAGTGCATTTGTAACTCCCCATGCACAGGGTCTGACTGTGCAGGCAGAAGACATTTTGCTCATTTGCTCTGCTCCTTCCTTTAGCTACTCTGCTCTCAGGTATCTGTACTTCTTGTTTTTCCCTCACCTGTACGGGCATTTTTTCTGGGAAAGTCCCTGGACATAACAGCTGTTGTAGGCCCTGCCGAAAGCGAATTGTCCAATGACTGGAAGGTAAGCCTTTTCTGAACACCTCCGGTGTGTCACTGGTTAACAGTAGGAGACTGTTCATGTAACTCTTTGATATTACCCTGGGGCTGGCACAATTTTAGTACAATATATTTCCACAAGATGAGAATGCATGTCGATTTACCTCATTAAACGATATTTTATGGGCTTTATACTTTTAGTCAGCAAGTTACCAAACGCAGCTACTTCAGAAGGTCAAGGCGACAGCTACTTCTGACAGCTTCTTCTGACCATGCCTGCATAAGTGATAATAATAATTGCTACTGTCTATTCCTATGAATATCATTCATGTATAACCTAATACGGGATGTTGGGGGAGGGGGTTAAGCAGTGGGTAACAGAAAAAATATTAAAATGTAAATCAGTGTTAAATCCATTGAAAATAACAGCTTGTACTTTAATCAACCTTTTCTTTCTCTGTGTAACATATTAACCAGCTCCTGGCTGAGCAGGGATGAACAGTGCTTGTCTAATATCCCCCGAGCTGTACACATTGAAATGATCTATATTTTTCAGGATGAATGCCTATATCGTGAATGTTCTCCATGCGGACACTTTGCAGATCAGGTGTAGCTCAGTAGGTATGCTACCTTTCAACACTTGCAAAGTCAAACTTCCATAAATGATTGTCTCCAAGATAATCGTTCTGTAATGGATGTGGACAATTGAATTAGTGCCCTGCTGTAGATTGGCTATTCTTACCTTGGCACTTTAATCTCACTCACTCTTAAAATCCATGAATTGGAAGGAAGTGCAGATAAGAGTTGCTTAAATCTGCATTTAGTGCCAAGCAATGATGGCCCCCTATGAAACCACTTCAGATCCTGTGCTTGCGGTGGTGAGCCTGAATTTTCCCCTTCCTTGCGCATTATTGTCAGTCAATTATGAAATGGAACTGAACCAGAAAATCTGGTACAGTCTGGTAATTAGTACAAAGGGTTTCCAGTCTAGTGTAAAGGCAGAGATGCAAGAGCCCCAGCAGCTACAGATACAGTTTTGATCAGCCTGGACACTACTTTTCATTCTGCTTGATTACCTCTTAAGATACGGGCTCCATCCCTACAGGTCTGTTTCAGATGCAGTGGTACTCGCGGGCCTACTTTCTCTTTATTGCCTCTCCGTTTTTTTTTTAAGGTGCATCCACTCTTCCACAATCTATCCTTTTAACTCATGGTCCATAAGCATTGATGACTTACACAACGAAAAGAAAATGTATCATCACATCCCAAATTCAAAAATTTAGGGTGTCTTTTATATATTGCTTCAATTTTCATATCAGTCACTGACTCTTATGCAATGAATACTCCCTTTTCTTGCTGTGGGAGGTTTCTCATGACTACTATATAATTTGAACAATAGGGGTATAACTTTCCTCTGCAGTTTTTCATAAATTATTATTTTATTTTTTTATCATCTGGTTCGTAAAGCTTTAAGCATTTTTTATGCTTATCGTTATAATAAAATATACTTTTTAATGGCAGTGGTGTTTCTGTTTCCAGAGTTAAGATTGGTTATTATGGGAATATACAAGTATTCAGGAGCACACACAGATTCAGCACCACTACATAATTCTCTGTATTGTAATACTTGTGGAAAGAATACAACTTCAGGTAGTCCTGTACTGCTAAACCTGTCATTGTAATAAACTACTCCCCTCCACATCCACATTGTAAGCGAACATGCAAAATTGTTATGCAGACTTATAATTTACGTTACATGTTAATGTGGATTTTAATTAATTTGTCATATTGCGACTGAAATATATGGCTCGGTAATATACATATTTATGTATGATATTTTCCCTGACATTTTGCAGTCTTTCATTCTTTTTTAGACTTTTGCCTGTCCCACGTGATAGTGATGAGGCTGTGTCAGGTCCCTGTTAAATATCCAGTTATTTAAATTTACTTTGAATATATTAAATTCAATATTTTATCATCCAATTATGTTATTCTGGACAAACTGATCAACAGTAAAGCTAAAATAGTGTAGACATAAAAAAGCAACTATTCGTTTGCTAACAATAAATCCAAAGCTTTGACTCTTTTTTTTTTTTTTTTGCTTTTTTCACTTCACCTTTTATCCGTTGTATAGCGAAGCAGTAAATGCTATCACATAAACATATAAGTGCTTCTATATGAGCCATACAATGGTTGTCACAGTTGTGGAGGGTAAAATCATATAAACATACTCATACCCAACTACTTGAAAAAAACACAGATGACTTGTTGAGACTTCATGTCATATCATGTTGTTACTAGTTGGAAACAAAGAATCTCTAGTATGCACTGTGACAGAAGGACTCCGACTGTTCTGATTTGGACATCAAGCCCATTTCCATCTATTTGTCATAACATAAGTCACTGTCTACTTTGGCTTGTCTCCGAACATTTCTCCAAAGAGGTCACACAATGTCATGTGTCAGGCTGGAGGCATCTAGGGAACGTTAGTAAGTGTAGCAAATGTAAATAGAATTAAACTATGGGAGGAACAAGAAGTGTGCTCTCCCCATGTGAAGGTGGCTCGTATCGAATGTATTCATCACCTGTTATTTATATAGCGCAAACATATTCTGCAGCACCGTACAGACAATGCATTAACATGGGCCCCTGTTCCAGTGGTATCCACGATGAAATTTCCCTATTGCAAAAAAAAATTTACTCACACTCTGGGGTTAATTTCTTAGGTATCCAATCAGTTATCAAGTTTGTAGGTCAAAAAGGTACGCTATTACTCTATAAATAAAATGTATACACACCATTGGCCATAGTAATATCCGAACGTTGATGTGTTCATAACTACATCTACACTCAATAATGTGGGCTGTTGTTATAAACTCCTGTAAACTAGCTTTACTAATCCCCAAAAATGTAAATCTCCAGCAAGTGTAGAAAAGTCAAAGAATTATTTATTTTGCTGATTCCTTCGTAAAGATACCCCTGCAAAGTAAGGATTAAATGCTCCTTTTGCTAAGCCAGATAAGGCTGTATGGTTTTTGCAACTGTAGAATTTAATTAGCTATATAAATGCCAGAATGACAAATAAGGTGCTATTGTCTTGATATCTCTCCAGGAATTGGTCTTTTAAAGTAAATTTGCTGTATTAATCACCTAAAAATATTTTTGATCGCTGAATTAATGGCTTTAGGCTGCGCCAGGTACTCATTGGCATAGGTGATTGCCTCTTAATTACTGTATGGACGCCTTCTATTCACTCTTATTAATTCATGTTTTCTGGCAAAATCCCAAAAGGCAGCCTTCCCCTATATCTCCTAATTACTTCTGTAATTGAATTTGCCCACTTTTTCAAGCCTATTTTTCTAACCTGCCTGTATGTATTCATTCTTTATTGTATCTGTCTTGTGTCGGTTTTCAGCAAGCAGAAAGTACATTGATTCTTTCCCCGTTTCTCATTAATTTTCAAGAGCTTTGCTACATGTCTGTTTTTCTCAGCCTGTCAATTCTTTTGCTTAGTCCAAAGAAGATGCTTATTATTTAAGGTTAGGTAAAATAGACTGAAGTTAATTAATTCATTAGTAACTCGGAGCCAATTACTACAGGCTTCGTTTACTTCTGCACTTGTTAGCAAGACACAAATGAGGAGAGGCCAATGACAAATGGACATCCTTCAGAAGGTGACCAACCTCCGCAAAGATAATGCACCTGTGAATTTATCTTGTGTGTATCTAAGATGCCAGTTTTGTTCCGATTCAGTTACCATTTCGAGCACAATGCTGCTTATTGGACATGATTATATTTGGTATAAGCTCATTTCCATACCACAAGAATGCCTGAAAAGTAATAGATAGTTCATTAATTATACCTTCTTTTCTTTCTTCAAGCATGCCTCATCTTACTGTGCTTGTGGCGCTTATACTACATTATCTTAAATAGGGTGATAGAAAAAACAACATAAAATTAAAAAAACAAAAACAAAACTACATTTTCTAGAACTGTGATGCCGATTGTTGCACAATTTTTGCAGCATTCTTAGAAGCCCTCTTTATAATATGCAAACACAGCCATCATAGAGAAGGCTTAACTTGAAACTGCTTTCTCAACACTAGGGTCAGATGGAAAACATAAAGTCACATAAAGCTGACATGATCACCCCACCTGACCTTAAAGTCTCAAGGATCAGTAGTGACCTTCATCTATCACCTGTTTTAGCTGAGATCATGCCATATCCGTGACATATCTATAAAATATTGTGCAGATTTTCACAAAGTTGCAACTTGTACTAGAGGAGGAGGACTGTAAGACAAATTTAGACTTTTATAAATGTACAACTTTTTTGTGTGCATAAAGCCAAGTGAATAAGACTATTATGGGGGGGGGGGGGGTAATCCATACCCATGGGGCCTGGCATGCATAGAAATACAGCTGCATACAGAATTTTTTTATGCGTTCAATAGAGTATTATTATTTTTTTTTAGAAATACTGATAACACATAACACATAATAAAAGGCCTTAAACCTGATCAGGGTCAACATCTGACTAGTGTTTGTATGTTCTCTCTGTATTTACATGGAATTCTTCCAGATACATTAGTTTCCTCCTACACTGGAAACGTTCAGGTCAATTGGCTAGTTATGAGATTGTCTCTAATGTGTGTGTCTGGTAGGGAAATTATAATGTGAGCTCTTCTGGAGGCAAGGACTGATGCGAATGTGTGCAGGGGTCAGCAACGTTCAGCACTCCAGACGTTGATACTGCAACTCCCAGCATGCCTTGACAAACATCGGCTTTATTATTCTAGTCAAGGGCTGTCAGAGCATGCTGGGAATTGTAGTTTCACAACAGCTGGAGTGCTGAAGGTTGTTGACCCCTAATCTAGAGCGATGTGGAATATGTTGACACTATATAATGGATGATAATAATTTTAGGATGTAATGGTAAACATGTTATTCTATTTATTATTTTTGCAAAAACATAAAGTTCCAGGAAATAAGGGTATCACCATCTTGCATTCAGATACTACTCTATCTGCCCTCAATAAATATTGGACTAATGTCAGTCATTCTAATGTCCTAATAATGGGACATAATGGTCAAAATTTGAAGAAGACCTGTCAGCACTCCTGACGTGTGTTTCAGTAAATACTTGTAAACCCTATGAAATGACAATTCTGGAGCACCTCTTCTTAGATCACAGTGCTGGTCCATTCCTCTGTGATTCTTACTGGAAATGTATGAATAAATTGACATCTGGGGTTACCATTCTCCTTATCACTCACTGTGACATTGTCAGCCTTGATTGTCAGAAGAGTTTACAGGTCCTCTGGTTTTATTACACCTTTGGTAAGCCAATGAAATGAATCTTATAACTACTTATTCAATAGCAATGGCTTCATATGGTGCCATTATTGACAGAATAGACTTTTTGATAATTCGTGTCCAAGACTATTGAGAATTAAAGATTCTCAGTTATTGGTCTCTGCATTTGCCAGTAGAGCACATTTACCATTGACAACATGAAATAGCCATCAGAGAGACCATAGCCGGCTGAGATGTTTACAGGGAAGCCAAAGAAAATTTCTCCTGTTGCCCTGATGTATTATCTCCATGTAAATGCAACATTAATATTTCTGATAAAATACTAGGAAATTACTATGTAGGCAATAATTTACTATATACTTGTTGATTGACATAAGGAGAACTCAGGCCCAGTTCACAAGTCATCATTAAATCCAATGTGTATTTCTATGGCAGAAATCCAGATTTACCCTCGGATTTCTGCTGCGGGGGTGCAGCAGATCCGCACGAGGATTAGCCCCATTGTCATTCAAATGGGATAATCCAATGGTTTTTTGTGCGGAATCTGTGGAAACAAGTAGCTTGCTACTTATTACCGCAGCTGATATTTTTCTGCAGTGGGGATAAAAATCTGTGTGGAAGTTTTCTGTAGCATGTGAACAAGTTTGCGGATAACCTATTCAAATGCATGAGGCGTGGATTATGGTAAGGTTTTATGCAGATCAGCACCGAAATCCGTGTCAATCCCGACACGTCTGAACGGAGCCTTCAAGAACCAAATTTGGGAACCATGCCCTGCGTAGTGTAATGCCAGACACTTTCGCTACCGTCTACACAATAGACACCATCAATCTTCTGCCTCTGTTGTATTCACCTAGAGTAAAAGCACTCATTTAGCAACCACACATTTGGTACATTTAAATGGAAGATGAAGCATTAAATGGCAGTACTTAGTTTCATGTTATATTAAATACTAAGGATACATTTATATTTTAAGCATGAGCTGCCATGCAAATCATTTTAGGATGAGTGAATTTAATATAGGATTATCAGCTGAAATATAGATGTCACATAACATTTATTAATGTAAACTGTCTATAATATTACAAATTAATAACCCTTGAAGTATTTTATAAGGAATGTAGAACTAAATAGAGACAGTGAGACAATTGACTTATATTCAGCTCATTTCTCATACAGCTATACTTTTTATGTCATCTACTTTACAGCACAATCTGACTTGTCGTGATTTCCCCAAACTGGGCAATTACTTCCATGCAAATTCTCTAGATGTTGCTTTGAAAAGGGGAAAAAAAGTATACGTCCACTCATGTGATCTCAACATCTAACCAGAATCTAATTTGGTTGTTTGGATTATTAGAGCTCTGAGCAAAAACAGTACATTCAGTTTTTTCATGGGCAAATCTCCTGCCCCCCAAAATCATATCTACATGTGATTCCCCATAAATATATAGTTGTAAGGTCCCATGCACACGACCGTAAAAAAACCTCAGTCCAAAAACGGAGCCATTCACTTTCATTGAACACTGACACCTTTCCGTAGCACTACGGAAGGGTGTCCGTGCCGTGGAAATGTTCCGGGAATTATGGAACATATCCGTTCTTTCGCATTTTGCGGGCCGTGCTCCCATACTTTGTATGGGAGTACGGCCCGAAAATGCGGCTGTCAGACAGCGGCCGGAAGTGCCCGCAATCGCGGGCCGTGATTGCGGGCACGGTCGTGTGCATGGGGCCTTAGTGTTTATAGAGGCATGATATATACAACTTTGAGGACCCCTTGTCAAATTGCATGTGCTGTTGAATTTATCACTGTGGAAAAAAATGAAACAGAAGATTTGTTATGTGCAAAAGTTTGGGCATCATGTCAGTCAATAATCTCTTTTTATTTCTTAGCCAGTTAAGGCCTTATGCACACATCACAGAACCTGTATGGTGGCACACGGAGTCCTTACAGTTGCAATAAACGCTCTGGGTGCCACCATGGGGTGCCTAAATATGGCAATGTATAGTCCTCTAGAAGCAAATTTTTCTCCAAATATATACCTGATAACGATTAGACCGTAGCATTTGAGTCCACGATGGCATACTCGAGACTTTTGAGAACAGATATCATGTAAGGTTTTCTTCCGTTAACTCTAACACACAGTTCATGTTTGTGAAAGAAACCACTCCTGTGGTAGCCAAATGTTCCTGCAAGGCCTTGGTTGGGATGTAAGGGTTTTGCTTTCCATATCTGACCGGTCTATGAGTCGTTCTATCATAGATTTGTTTTGTACTTTAAGATCTTGTCTTGGCTTTGACAGTTCTATCTTCTGTTGCTTGATTCAAATTAGTATAAGAAGTTATTTCTCAAAGGTTGAGAGCCATAAGGGCAACTTCAATTTTCTACTAAAAGATCAAGATTATGTTTAGTAAGTATATTTTCTTGAACGTTTTCTTCGGTCGAATAATTTTTTTCTTTTCTTTTGTTATGAGTTAAAAAGTTAGAAAAGATACCCCATGGTTATCTATAGTATCAGAGGTACTTTTCTCTTCATAGGCTTTCAAAAGGCTTTTAAAATCGGTGAATTAAACATTGGTCATTCATATAATATCCTAATCTCCTAAGCACAAGTAAGAACATCATTATAGCCTAGGGTGAGTTTACTCGCCAAGAATTTTTGTGTAATCCAATTCATTAAGGCCACATTTACCGATAATCACTGTGTTCAAATGACCTGTAGCGATTGTTTTCCATAGATGATCATTGCTGGCATTATGACTGAAGTTAATGGGACATGTTAAAAAAAAATTATACTCTCCATGTGTAAGCTAGAGACTTTTTTTTTAGTCCTCAGCAGAAATATGAATGGCCTCTGATCAATGATATAAAGAAATAGTATCAAAAATTTCCAGCATGTAAACATTCACTGTCCAACCAAACATAGTCATCATAATAATAGTGTCACGGATGGGATCTTCTTAGTGTGGCACGTTGAAAGTTCCTTTTGCAGCTCTACGAGGGATGCTGCTAGGTTTATGTGACATGTTATTACCCTTTATATACTACTGAACAGTAAAAAACTATTGAGGGAATAATAAAGTTAATGTTGCTATCTGCATTCATTCAATGGGGCTCCCCTCCGAATACTGTCCTGTGTTACTTACAACTCTTTCAGTCCGTTTTTGTCACTGATAAACTCTGACATTGCATTGTCCTCTTGTCACTGGACATTATGCCCTCAGTTCAGCAAATATTTTTTTCTCCTTCTGTCCAAAGCATCTTACAGACATTCCCTTCTTCCATTGATTTGTTTTCTCCTTCCCCTTTCTCCTTCCATTGTTTTCTTATCATAGCTGCAGGTTATTACGTAGGAAGTATTGATGGGAGTGGATGGTCTGGGTCGATGGAGAGCTAATGCATCCCTAATCCTACCATTGTTACAGAGTTATGCTTTACTGTGGTCCCTGATGGGGAATAGGTGCAGAGCTGTTGATCTGAGTTTCATTTGTCACAAACCAATCCATCAATCAACCCCCAGCATGTCTGAATTGTGAATGACATGTGGGTCTCGGCTGAAAAAATTCGATAACGCTGTTTTGTCAGATTGCTCACTTTTTCCTTTTTTGATAAGAAAATGCATTGGCCAGAAATAGATAAGCAGAGAGCTAGTAAAGATTTGGAGAGAGACGGGGACATATATGACAGTAGAGGTTATAGATTTCCACTATTAATACTACTTATGGTCAAATAACATTCCTTCAATCCTAGTCATATAACCTACCTCTCATTTCAATCACTTGTAATTGTAGAGTTTTAAAACCAATTATACACGGGAGAAGACTATTTTATGGAGCCTGGGAAATTTCCCAATATATTGATCTACCTGTGAGCATCCCTGAGGAACTATCAACTTCACTTATGAACATGCCACTGTGTCTCTTTACATCTTTACAAGATACCTCCTACAGCTCTGTTCTTCTCCGTAATGGAATTATCAATATATCTCACAGCATTACATGATAGTGACAAGAAAATTTTCCGGTACACTTCACGGTTAATTTTGATACAGTTCCCTACAATGGAGCCAATTTTATTCTTTACTTATTATTTAACATTTATTTCAGAATTTATACTAGACTATACACCTTCTCTTCAACTTTCTTGTAATTCATATGACTAGTGTTCTTTTTTTTATAAATTTTCCTTAATTTTTTAATGTTAAAAATGTTCATGAATCACATAGCAATCTTTTTTTATTTTTTTTTGTTTGCTCATTTAGTGGTGTATTACTGTAATTTGTCAAAGGGTTAACCATCCAGAACAATCACTTGCCAGCCTAAAGTCAATCCACAGCACAGGGATGTTTATCATGTAACAGATTACATAGAGCAAGCTACCGGAAATTAACAAAAAAATCCCAACAAATTGTCAGACGAGAGCAAACACGCTCTATTTCTGAAGGCGGCCCAAAAAATAAATATATTCTTGGCTTTTGTTATGGTAAAACATATCTCTATTTTTTTTTAAATAACTCCAATTACTTCCGACTGGAAATATTTCTATGTCTCTTTCTAATAGAGATTTCCGAAGTTATAATTACGGTGCAAAATTTGGTATCTCTGTGCCATTATTCCAGTCATTGAATTGCTCACTTTAATATGTTATGAAAAAAATACAGCCTTTTGGATATGTACAATTTTCTTTTCATTCCTTCTTTCAAGTTAGCAGCATGCAGAAAGATATGTTTAAACATTAAATCGCTCCATAGGTATGTTAGCTGTGATTTAAGAAAATGTATTCTTCTCTCTGCCACAAGAAGAGAAATAAAAACATTTTGTTGTACTCGTTCTAGTAAACAGTTTTCTGCATTGGAGAATGTTTCGAGATGACCTGGAATAGTAATCGGATGTGTAACAATAAATATCCAGAAGGCAGAATTTTGGATACTTTTAGCCCCAAGTATGTTTTAAATAAGATCTTTTTTCTACTGCTCAGTCACTTGCAAACTGCAAAAAATCAATGTTGGAGTGCTGTAGATTTGTTGGATAAATTACATGTGCTTGGCTGCTCTATTGTATCCGTCCCATATTTCCGACTAGATACTTTTAGATGGAATGATCCTATAGCACACATACTCAATATTGATTTTTATAGATTAAACAGAGCTTGAATTGAACACCATGGGGCCAGTAGCATGAAGAACTTAAGATTTCCATTTCTTCACAGTGGGATCCCATTCCTGGTGGATGCTTATTAGGAAAGATTAGTGTCTTCAGAAGGAATGCTCTTACTTTATGACTGAGCTGGCAAATGTAAAGTACAATGTATGAATTCTTTTGTGTTACCTATTTTATAAGGTTTATTATAGTTGGATGGTTAAAATCAATTGCTCCATTCCTTTTTGTCTACCACTGAAGAGACTATGTACAGTAATGAGCCCCTGCTGGATATAGGGTCAGTATATAGTAACAGCTTTGTGATCATGAATGTCTATTGAGCCTTAATATGCAGTATTTAAACAGCGCTAAGTAGTTTTATTTGTAGACAGAATAATTTGAAGTTTTTCCTCATTTGAAATTAACTCATGAGTCTCCTTGGACTTCTTAAGATGTCTTCTGAATCGCCATCATTCTTTGAGGTCTTGAGACTAGTTATGTTACTTTTTACCTTCCAATGTTTCTTTCTTCCTATAGACTTGCTTATATTACATTATGGCAAACCACTCTTCCTTGACTTAGGTATTATTACTATTTTTATTAACATAAACAAATTGACCTAATCATTGCCACCAATATTATTGGAATGCCACATTACCATGTTGGCACCATAGTTTATTTTTGTTTTCCATTAACCCCATATCATATATCAACCTTTTTCACACCCAACTGATGAACTAATAAACCCAGCAGTAACGGCTCAATGGATTATAACTATGGAATGTCCCACCATGCCATTCTAGCTATACTTAGCTTATTCCAATAATACATTTTATATGCATTTTCTTTCCACAGAATGGCAATTCTAACAACATCTTTGCCACTGTACAAGGAGGACACACTAAAATATACGTATTACTCAGATTTTTGCCCTCTATTTGTCATTTGCCAAAGCAAGGAGCAGAGGGGCTGTGTATTTAAAGAATACAGTTTTTATAAACAGTACCTATATTCTGCTGGTGACCCCATGCATACAGACTTCAGGTATGCACTGCACAATAACCAAGATAACTTGTGCTTGTAGGGTGATGTGGTAATGGTTATATGACAAGGGTCTGCATTTTTTCCACAAACAGCCCAACTCTTGTCCATGGGTTGTGTCTGGTATGACTGCTCGAGTCCATCTAAGTAAATGGGGATGAGCTGTAATACCAGATGCAGCCCATAGACACCAAGGGTACTGTTTTGTTTTTGTTTTTTTTAAAGGAAAAAAGACCCTATTTGTTCTCTTAACCTCTTTAATAAATGTGGAGGTTTTAATGGGAACCTGTCACTAGGTTTGGAGCAACTAAACCACTAGAATGTTATGTAGCTGTAGTTTAGTTTTCCAAACCTGTCCACTTTTAAAATGGCCATTTCGGGAATAGTTAGTAAAATAAACTACAGCTTACCAAGAGGAGTCCGAGTAAGGAGTCCATCGGCATTTCATTGCAAACATGAAGTCAAGGACTGTACACCTCGTTTCACTGTGCATGTGCAGTGCACTGTCCTCTGCTTCATGTGCGCAATGTGCATTTGCCTGATTACGCTCCTGTGCTCATCACGGTAAACTTTACTAACTATTCCCGAAAAAGCCGTTTTTGATATTGGCAGGTTTGGAACACTAAACTCCAGCGGCATAACGGCATACTGCTGGTATAATGGGTCCAAACATAGTGACAGGTTACCTTTAAAGGAACAGTGTCACCACACAAAAAAAAATTCATGTCAGTTTTATGTTAGTGTTTTATTAAAAACGTTTTTATTTATTTGTGTGTTTGTGTGTTACTTTTTTCTATTTTTTCACTTTTTCTTCCCTATGGGGGCTGCCATTTTTTTTTCCATTTCTGTATGTGTCGATTAACGACACATACAGACATGGAATACGGCAGCCACAGTCCCATAGGGACTGCGAACGGGGCCCGTCCCATCCACTTCTGTGTACGCCGTCTGTGTGGGAACGGCGCATGCGCCGCTCCCACACAGTCCAATTTGAAATGCGCGCCGTCCGGCGCCATTTTCCTGTGGACCGGAAGTCGCGGCCGGACAGTAAGATTACTACTTCCGGTCGCGGCTTCCGGACTTGTGCACTTGGACCAGCGGCAGCAGACGGAGCGGACGGGCCGGAGGGAGCCGCGGCGGCAGGAGCAGGTAAGAGATTTCTATGTATGTTCGTGTTTGTGTGTGTTTACTACTGTATGTAAACCTACTACACTGTGTGTTAGCTCAAAAAATGGCGACACACAGTGTAGGAGGTTAGACCGTTCAATCCCCTCGTTTATCCCGGCACTAGCCAGGATAAAGGAGGGGGGGATTCTCAGAGCTCACTAGAGCGAGTGCTTTTTTTCCCAATTTTGCAGCAAAAAGCAATGTGGTTGCTTTACCACATGCAATGCTGCAATTTTGGGAATAGCTCCATCTAGTGACCAGCACTGGGAAATATTATAAATTAGAATCTAATTTATAATATTTCCTGACTCGTGAAAAAAATAAAAAAAATTTGAACAACGTTTAATCACCTACACACTAAATGTTTAATTAAAAAAAAAAAAACATGTTTTGCTGGCAACTAGAGATGAGCGAACCGGGACAACCGAACCCGGTTTCGGTCCGAACTTCCGGTAAAGTTCGGTTCGCAGCGAATCCGAACTTCACCGGGTTCGGCCGAACCCGTTTTGACCGAACCCGGTCAAAAACATTATACAAATCGGCAGCCACTTATCTCTATCAATCACTGATAGAGAAAAGAGGCTGCTGATTAAAAATAAAATAAAAAGCATTTCATACGTACCCGGTCGTTGTCTTGTTAACGAGTCCCTCTTCTTCCTCCAGTCCGACCTTTTCTGACGCGGCAGCCTGTGATTGGCTGCAGAGGCCTCTGCAGCCTGTGATTGGCTGCAGAGGCCGCGGCAGCCTGTGATTGGCTGCAGCGCTCACAAGGCTGCATCGTCATCAAGGAATGTCGGGCCGGATGTCGAGAGGGACGCGTCACCAAGGCAACGGCCAGGAGACCGGACTGGAGGAAGCAGAAAGTTCTCGGTAAGTATGAACGTCTTTTTTTTTACAGGTACTGTGATCGGTAGTCACTGTCCAGGGTACTGAAACAGTTACTGCCGATCAGTTAACTCTTTCAGCACCCTGAACAGTGACTATTTAGTGTATGTGCACACACACTAATTACGTCCGTAAATGACGGACGTATTTCGGCCGCAAGTACCGGACCGAACACAGTGCAGGGAGCCGGGCTCCTAGCATCATACTTATGTACGATGCTAGGAGTCCCTGCCTCTCTGCAGGACAACTGTCCCGTACTGTAATCATGTTTTCAGTACGGGACAGTAGTTCCACGGAGAGGCAGGGACTCCTAGCATCGTACATAAATATGATGCTAGGAGCCCGGCTCCCTGCAGGGTGTTCGGTCCGGTACTTGCGGCCGAAATACGTCCGTCAATTACGGACGTAATTAGTGTGTGTGCACATACCCTTACTGACGTCACCTAGCAACGCTGCCGTAATGATGGGTGCACACATGTAGCCACCCGTCATTACGGGGCCTCATGCACACGAGTCGACCATAAAAACACCCGTTATCACGGGTCGTAATTACGACCCGAAATAGCGGGCCCATAGACTTCTGTTAGCCACGGGTACCTTCCCGTTTTCTCACGGGAAGGTGCCCGTGCCGTTAAAAAGATAGAACATGTTCTATTTTTTTATTTTACGGGCCGTGCTCGTAATTACGACTCGTAACTACGAGCACGGCCGGCCGGCCACGGGCAGCCGGCCGCTTTTGCGAACCGTGCTGTCATTATAATTATAGCAGCACGGCCCGTAAAATAGAACATGTTCTATTTTTTTAACGGCACGGGCACCTTCCCGTGAGAATACGGAAAGGTACCCGTGGGTAACAGAAGTCTATGAGCCCGTTATTGCGGGTCGTAATTACGACCCGCAATAACGGGTGTTTTTACGGTCGTGTGCATGATGGGAGCACGGCTCGGAAAAACGAACGGCTGCCCGTGCTCATCTCCTGAAATACTCTGTGCTGCCTTAAACTCTGTGGACAGGTCAGGATCCTGTTTCTTTTAAATGCTGCTAGGGAACCCGCTCGATCCACTATATAAGGCTACGCTACAGTGCAGCATTTAAAAGAAACAGGATCCTGACCTGTCCACAGAGTTTAAGGCAGCACAGAGTATTTCAGGAGATGAGCGTGCAGATTCAGTGCTGTTGTGAACTCTGCTCTTACCATTACGTAGCTCTCAGTCTGTTATCTCTCCTCCACTCCTGTCCTCAAGAACACCTTCACATGATTGGCAAGTCACCACGTAATGGTAAGAGCAGAGTTCACAGCAGCACAGAGTATTTCAGGAGATGAGCGTGCGGATCTTGTGCGTGGTGGTGACTTGCCAATCATGTGAACGTGTTATAGAGGACAGGAGTGGAGGAGATGTAACAGACTGAGCTACGTAATGGTAAGAACAGAGTTCACAGCAGCACAGAGTATTTCAGGAGAGGAGCGTGCAGATTCAGTGCTGCTGTGAACTCTGCTCTTACCATTACGTAGCTCAGTCTGTTACCTCTCCTCCACTCCTGTCCTCAATAACACCTTCACATGATTGGCAAGTCACCACCCCGCACAAGATCCGCACGCTCATCTCCTGAAATACTCTGTGCTGCTGTGAACTCTGCTCTTACCATTACGTGGTGACTTGCCAATCATGTGAAGGTGTTCTGGAGGACAGGAGTGGAGGAGAGGTAACAGACTGAGAGCTACGTAATGGTAAGAGCAGAGTTCGCAGCAGCACTGAATCTGCACGCTCATCTCCTGAAATACTCTGTGCTGCCTTAAACTCTATGGACAGGTCAGGATCCTGTTTCTTTTAAATGCTGCACTGTAGCGCAGCCTTATATAGTGGATCGAGCGGGTTCCCCAGCAGCATTTAAAAGAAACCGTGTTTGTGTATGTGTGTTTGTGTATATATGTGTGTTTGGGTATGTGACTTTGTCTGTTTTTGTTTTTATATGTGTGTGTGTATATATGGGTGTGTTTGTGTATATGTGTTTTGTGTATATGTTTGTGTATATATGGGTGTATTTGTGTATATGTTTGTGTGTAGATGTTTGTGTGTGTTTTTGTATATGTGTATATGTGTGTATATGGGTGTGTGTTTGTGTGTATATATGGGTGTGTTTGTGTATATGTGTTTGTGTATATGTGTGTTTGGGTATGTGTGTTTTTGTTTGTATATGTGTTTGTGTATATGTGTTCGTGTATGTGTGTATAACTGTGTGTGTGTGTGTGTGTGTGTTTGGATATGTGTGAGTTCGTGTATATGTGTTTGTCTGTTTATGTGTGTGTGTATATCTTGTTGTGTTTGTGTATATATGTGTGTCTGTGTATGGTTGTTTGTGTGTGTGTGCGTGTATATATGTGTGTGTAGGAGAGTAGAAGTATTGGTATTGTTCACATTGATAACTGTTTTTTTATGTTGTTGCAGATTTTGATGTACCGATTGGACTACATCTACGATTCGTTGGACTACTGCGTAGATCTGCGTTTTTTCAAATTTTAATAAAATGGTTAACGAGGGTTTTGTTGGGGATTTCTTATTTCAATAAAAAAGAATTGTCTTTGTGTTTTTTTTTCAAACTTTATTAGTGCCTAGATAATGGCAGTTGGCTGATTGACAGCGTCCATTATTAAGGCGGTACTTAGTGTTAGCCGGTGCAGAGGCTAGCACTAACCACCCATTATTACCCCGGTACCCACCACCACCAGGGGTGCCGGGAAGAGCTTGGTACGATCCAGTACCCGACCATCTGTTGTGATGGTCGGGTACTGGGGCGGCCGTAGGCTGGTATTATGAGGCTGGGAAGGGCCAAAATCAGTGGACCTTCCCACCCTTGTAATGCTAGGCTGCTGCTGCTGTGTTGTATCGGGCTGGTTATAAAAATGGGGGGGACCCCCACGTCGTTTTTTTTTTGGAATTTAACAAATTTAGCAATAGACGGGTCCCCCACATTTTTAATAACCAGCCATATACAAGGCCGCAGCAGTCTGGCATTACATGGGTGGGAAGGGCCACTGGTTTTGTCCATTCCCAGGCTAATAACACTGTGTTGTATGTGGCTGGTTATGATAAATTGGGTGGAACCCCATGTCTTTTTAAAAAAAAAAAATGTAAATAAATAAATAATTTAAAAAAATGACGTGGGGTCCCCCCCACTTTTATAACCAGCCAGATACAACACAGCAGCAGCAGCCTAGCATTACAAGGGTGGGAAGGTCCACTGTTTTTGGCCCTTCCCAGCCTCATAATACCAGCCTGCGGCCGCCCCAGAGCCCGACCATCACAACAGATGGTCGGGTACTGGATCGTACCTGGCTCTTCCCGGCACCCCTGGTGGTTTTGGGTACCGGGGTAATAATGGTGGTTAGTGTTAGCCTCTGCACCGGCTAACACTAAGCCTCGCATTAGTAATGGATGTTGTCACTCAGACAGCGGCCATTACTAAAGTGGTAATAATAAAATTTGAAAAGAAAAAGACAAAGATATAGATAAAATATTTTATTGAAATAAAGCACCCCCAACACAACCCTCATTAACCATTTTATTGTAGAAAAAAAACCGTCATCGAAGTAGTCCTCGAAACCGACGTAGTCCAAACACCAAACCTGTAAAAAAATAAAATAATGAAATAAAACATGTCGTAGGCTTAGATTCAGTTTAATGTGTGATACTGACTGTTATACCATGTATAGAAGCCTGCCGTGAAGTTGACTTAGATACAGGGCGCCAGCAGACAGTATCATACATGGCCATACATACATACATATATACAAATATACATACATATATACAAACATACATACATACATATATACAAGCATGCACATATATACATGCAAATATACATACATGCAAACATACACACATATATACATGCAAACTATCATACATACATGCATACACACACACACATGAAAACATACATACAAACAAACATGCAAAGATACATAATACATATATACAAGCATGCACAAATATACATGCAAACATAAATACATGCACATATATATATATAAACATACATGCAAACATACATGCAAAAATAAAAACATGCAAACATACATACATGCACATATATACATACATACATGACAACATACATACAAACATACATGACAACATACATACATGCAAACATACATACATGCAAACATACATACACACATGCAAACATATATACATGCAAATATACATACAAACATGCACATGTATACATACATGCCAACATACATGCAAACATACATGCACATATATACATACATACATGACAACATACATACATGCAAATATACATACATACATACACACATGCACATACATGCCAACATACATGCACATATATACATACATACATACATACATGACAACATACATACATATATATATATACACACATGCAAATATACATACAAACATGCATACATACATGCAAACATACATTCATGCAAACATACATGCAAACATACATACATACAAATATACATACACACATGCACATATATACATACATGACAACATACATACATACATACATACATACATGACAACATACATGCAAAAATACATACATGCAAACATACATACATACATGCAAATATACATACAAACATGCACATGTATACATACATGCCAACATACATGCAAACATACATGCACAGATATACATACATACATACATGCCAACATACATACATGCCAAAAAATAATAATAATACGTTCATACTTACTTTCCTCCTGTCCGGCCTCCAGCGATGACGTTTCATCCATGTCGCCGCTGCAGCCTGTGATTGGCTGCAGAGGCGGTCACGTGGGATGAAGCGTCATCCTGACGTACGTGACCGCCACTACAGCCTGTGATTGGCTGCAGCGGCGAAAGGGATGAAACGTCATCGCTGGAGGCCGGACAGGAGGAAAGTAAGTACGAACGTATAATTTTTATTTTTTTATTACATTTAAATGGTATTTTCCGCGCGCCGAGCATGTACTGTGAAGGTTGCTGAAAGAGTTAGTGCAGCCCATTAACTCTATCAGCACCCTGGACAGTAGCATGCTCGGCGCACGTAAGTGACAGGTTCGGTCAGAACTAGTTCGGTCCGAACCGAACTTTTTTGTGAAATTCGGCGAACTAGCCGAACCGAACTTTTGATAAGTTCGCTCATCTCTACTGGCAACACATTCCCTTTAAGCTATGTGATTACAACATAAGGTGACTTACCTGGCCACATATACTGCCTCAAAGGCCCAGAAAGTAAGCACTATTATTATGGCTATCCAGATAGACACGTCTATGCAATTGGGAAAAACAATGTGCATGGTTTATGTAATGCTTAGAGAACAATTTATTGTTCAATCAATAACTCTTATCTTTGACTGGGACTGTGGAACCAGTCTCATTGACATTGGTCAATACATGGAAGAAGGTCGAAGAGGGATTTTGTAGTAGATCTAAAATTATTTATTTTGACTCCTAAGTACAAGTGCAATCTAATTGTAAATCTAATAGAAATGTGAAAACTACCATTGACAAGTTTGGCATTTCAATTTTTTTAGTACTTGTTCTTATATGCTAGCAGTTTATAGGTACAAATGATTTCCCTCTGTTTTCCAGTAACTGATCCCACCTTTCATTATGTGCATTTGTGCATTGCAAATAAAGGCTAACCTTTTTCCTCTGCCCTATGATCTCATTAGACGGGAAATACTTCTCCTTTGTCTTTCTGTAATTTGCTGTGATATCTTTTCAGATACTATTGATCCAGACCTACCACATCTATTTCTCTCAGTGCCGTGTCTACACATTCGTTGTTGTGAATTTGACAGAGAATATGCCTATCATGTCCTATCCTCTTCTTCTCTCTGTCACTATGTCAATATTTAATGTCACACTCTCCTAATCCTGTTATCTTATCTGTCCTTCAATTCTGAATACAGTAAAGTTTGGCCTACACCCTTCTGAAATAGCCATGGCAAATCATAAATGTAGGGAACTTCCTATAAATGTTTATAATTACTATATTTTGTGTTTGTTTTGTATCATTTTTTAATAGTATAAAGTAGAACTAAAATAAAGTTTTAATTTGGGCTCCCCTTTCTGCTATGGTCATTTTAATATAGAAGTTGCTTACTTTAGGGTAGTCAAGTGTGGGCTATCCATGTGGTTTGGACTTGGGGTGGAATTCTTAGTTTTCCTTATTTTTAGTGTTTCTTTTTATTTTTGCTATTTTATTTTTACTTTTATTTAACTTTTTTAGACATGTCCGCCAAATGGTCACAAAGCTTTTTTAGGGTGACATATTTATAACTTTATTTTGTACATTGCTGCCCCTGTTACAAGGAAAAAACAGTCTCCTTCCAGCATTACAGTGCTGATCTGGATCTGCTAAGACCCAGCAACTCTAACCACTACCAGGCACAGGGTACTCATGTGATTTGTCACGTGATCACCTAGACTAATAGGTAACATTGCCTATTACTGTATTAAGTAGACATCGCTCAATGAGCATTGTGTATTCAAAAGATCAGGAAGACAGTCGCAGTAATAAACCATCCCCTATTTGGGGAGTCAGGTTGTGTCTGAAGCAAAGTTAACATTTCTCAGACTACAAAGTCTCTAATGTACTTTATGTAACTTACCAGCAAGAAATCAGAACTTATATACAAAATAATATATCCTGATAAGATTATTTTTTCACCACCTTTTCAGAAATTGACCGCTTAAAATAAATCAATTGACTGTAATGCTATTATGGTGTTGGATTCTCACTTTCCTAATCACTACCCAAAGTTGAATTATTTTATGAGGAATCTAGTATTATCCAATGGAGATTATGTTATGAGGTTAAAGGGCCAACAAAGTTGTTGTTTTTTTGATATTTTTAACTTTGCTGCATTTAGGCAGAGCCAAATAAACTTCCTATTACTTCAGACAACCTGATCTTAAATCTGATCTGTCGTATGCTCTATTTAAAGAGACTCTGTCACCACATTATAAGTGCCCTATCTCCTACATAAGGAGATCGGCCCTATAATGTAGTTGAGAGCAGTGCTTTTTATTTATAAAAACGATCTATTTTTACCACATTTTTACCTTATGCTAATTAGTTTCTTAATGCTCAAGTGGGCGTGTTTTTACTTTAGACCAAGTGGGTGTTGTACAGAGGAGTGTATGACTCTGACCAATCAGCGTCATGCACTTCTCTCCATTCATTTAGTCAGTGCATAGTGACACTGCGTGGTTTGCTATGTGCTGTCTTATACTAACACATTAACGTTAGTATAAGTGTTTAGACAGTGACTAGACATTCATTCCTCTGTACAACGCCCACTTGGTCTAAAGTAAAAACATGCCCACTTGGGTATTAAGAAACTAATTAGCATAAATGTAAAATCGCTCCTAACGTGGTAAAAATAGATCTTTCTTCTAAATAAAAAGTACTGCTGTCACCTACATTGTAGCACCGATCTCCTTATGTAGGAGATAGGGCACTTATAATGTGGTGACAGAGTCTCTTTAAGGCTGGCATAATATAGGGGCAAGTCCGGTGTATAATAAGACTAAATGGCACAAAACATATTTTGCCGTTTTGTTAACATCACCTAAGGCAGAATACCGCAGACATATATTTATAATTCTGCTGTATTCATGAGAAGAGTGCTCATCTCACCTATCCCCCACCTCCTCGCCATTGACTGATCGCTACTGTGTATACAGGCAGATACACAGAGGCTGTCAGTCAATGGTGAGGGAGGCAGAAGGGGGCTCATGTATGCAGCAGACTCCTAACTAGGAGTCCGATATATTCTAACCAAACAGCACAATACGTTTTTGGGCTGTTTGGTCTCATAGTACAGTGGCATTGTCCTTATACCCTTTAGTAGGGTATTATGATGACAGAAATGCTTTAAGCTTGAGTGGTCTGCCATTTTATCAGTTACCTATGAGGTAGCTTTTGAGTTTCTACATGGCTGGTATTTGAAGGTACTAACAAGTATAATGTAAGTAAATCATCGTTGTTACTTAGTATTTGCAATAGCTTTTTGCTGTGACCAAAGGAAACTAACTGATATTTCGTACTAGAAACTTTGAAGCAAAGAAAACTTCTATGAAAGTACAGCCACTGTATCCTTCATGAAGACAAAAAGAATGGGTAATAAGCACCAGTATTGTATGCTTAAAACTCAAGTGCACTTACAATGATTTTCAGTTACATTCACCCTCGACAAAATATCTATTTTATGTGTGCTACAATTTTCAATAACTTTTTTAAATGAAGCCTGAATATTTCAACCTTGTACATTGTGTATCTTCATAAGGGGATCGGTAATCTTGGGATTCCATTTAAGAACCTTGAGTTAATTGACTAATATCTTAAGATGAGCGCAAAAACCAAGGAACAAATTCGTTTCTCATCCTATTTTAGAAGAAAACCTTGGCAGACTGCATAAAATGGCTTGTATGGTGCGGTGACCTATTGTTGTACAAATTTTAATTGTTCAAAGAGCTTTTATTGTAAATTTTATAATCAAAACAGAAAATCACAAAGTGTATTGACAATGTAAATTTGTTATGAAGGACAATGTGCCTGTCTAGAATTTTAATGGTCATTTAAAAAACAACTTATATGCAGTTCTTAAGCTTTTGCATTCATTTGACTTTTTCTAACACAAGCATTAACCTTTTTGCATGAAATGTATAACGTGAAAATAATTATATCCCAAAACTACATTTGCATGATAGAACCAACATAAGTTTTGTTACCTCCATTCTGTTTCAAACTGCGTAGCAGTTCATATTCTGAAATGACATATAACATCCCTGTAGGGTCATTTCTATGGTATATAACCTAGCAGATGGTGAGTTAAAAGGAACGGAAGAAGGTTATGTGGTCAGGGACATTTTATCATACCTGCCTTCTTTAATCAAACTACAACCTTCTAAATATACAAAGTATAAATTATGTTCTTGTCATAATTGCATTGATATCCCGTGATCCATTCTGCTAGTCTTCAGTATTCTAGACTGAAACTATGAAATGTACAGGGATATATTATATAGTCCTCAGTATAGATGAAAGGCGGACTATTCCTGATCTTGACTGGAGAGCAGAACAAGCATGCACCATTGCTCTCCATAGAGATGAATGGGAGTGTTGGCAACAACCAAGTTAACTCACTCAATTTCTGTTGCTTCCATTCACAGTGAACTTGTTCTATTTGTAAGTTATATCAGTACTTGAAGTTAGAGCTCTAAAACTGGAAACTGTTTTGCATTTTTGTTCCCATGACAGAACTCCCTGCCTGTGCTATGTCCTTTTCAGCTTTATTACAGGGACATTATGTGGATGCAAATTACTATTAATTTCCTTCAATGAAGTGGATGTCAAATACTGACAACTGGGCATTACCATTCACCTTGTCAATAGGTTCCTAAATATTTAGCATTGTTTGGACAGAGTCAGATTGTTGTCAAGGTATGGGGCGTGGACCCACTGGGCCGTACCGCGTAGCGAGATAGCAGCTGGCCAAACAGGTATATGCAATGTCTATAGTTCTGAAATGGTGTCTGAGGCAATGTAGACAGTGGCGGAGGTTTCAGGGTAAGATGAGGGTCCGGCAGCAGACAGACACCCGGCAGGGTGCGACACAGTAGATGCAGTGGAGAGCACAACACAACTCCAAGTCTTCAAGGCACAGGAGCACGGTAGCACGGGATAAAAGGTACAGGCGGCAGGAACGGGAAACACTCGGAACTGGAAAACACTAAGGAGACCATTTGCAAGGACAAACTAGGGTAACACAACAACGCTCAGGCAATGATTGGGAGGGCAGAGCCTCTTTTATAGTCCAGAGGCATTCTGGGCTAATTTCAGCTATTCTGCATGTGCGAGTACTGGCCCTTTAAGGCCGAGCACGCGCGTGCGCGCACACCCTGCGGGAACCGGTCTCAGAACGCAGAAGTGAGTGCCGGCGTCTCCCTTGGCCGCGGCCGTTAGAGGGTAAGTCAGGACGACGGTCCGCCGCCATAGACGTTACAATTGTGTAGGAACATGCCGCTTTGACAAGGGGGAAGGTAACACCCAGTTGTCAATTTATTCCTACATTTCCAAGAAGAATTGCAGAGGAGCGTCACAAAGCATATTTCTAAGAAAAGATGCTTCAGAATGGGTATTTTAATGGGAATAAAAGTATTTACTAAAAAAACAGACATGTCAGGAGAGGTAATAGGTCCTCTTTAACTAATGTGAGTTCTATTTAAAGAAGGGTATGTAATCTTTTGTTCATATTAGCTTGTTGAGTTTTCCTTTTTATTATTGTACATTTTATTGCTACCACAATTCTTTTTGGTTTTATCATTCCCTTTAGTGTTTCTTTCATATACAATAAGAAGGGCATGTTGCGATATACAATAGTGGAAATATAGGAACCTATGACACAGAAAAATCGCAGCTCTCACATCATACAATTCACATAAGTCTCTAACAATAAGACCACAGACACTTGTTCTTTATTACATTTTAAATGTTGGCAATATAACAAGATGAACAACAGACTGACATTTCATGATATGATATAACGGCCTCAAATAGATAAGGAAAAGAATCATGTAATAAATACATCAAAGCTGCAAGAGAGGCAGTCTGAGGTTTCTCTAAACCCCACTGATTTCAATGGAGAGAAACCACACATGGCCCCTCTTCAATGAAAACAGTTATTGGGTTCTCAACCTTTGTTAAATCAGTGGGGTCCCAAAATCCCAACATTAAGTGATTTAACACTTATGTCTGACTGACATGTAATAATAATAATAATATGTTGAATAATCCCTTTAAATACCTTTAAAGGGAACCTGTCATGTCATACATGCTGTCCAATCTTCAGGCAGCATATTATCAAACAGGGGAGCTGAGCAGATTGATATATAATTTCATAGGAAAGGATTCAGGATTAGTGATTTATAATCTCTGCTCACTGTAGCCTTATGAGTCCAGTAGATGGTCCTACATAATGATTGGCAACTATTTCTGCATGCTCACTCATACATGGAAGGCTGTCAATCAATGGTTGAGAATGCCAACTGGACTCTTTAGCCTGCAGTGAGCAATAATTGAGATTAATAAATGATCCCAAATATTTTCCCACAAATCTATATATCAATCGGCTAAGCGCCTTCTGCTGTAAAACATACTACCAAACCGAAACGGGCAGGACGTTTGAAGTGACAGGTTTTCTTTAAAGTGAATGATGACCCATGATTACTAATTTGTGTTGTTATTCTAAATAGGTCCATAATCTGTGCTGAAAATAGATCTAAAAATATCTTAACAAGGGTCCTCCGTTTTTTTTTTTAACAGAGTTTCAAATTCTGCCTAGGTTTGAATTATACATTCAATTCACTAATAAAACAGTATGCTATGAGTTCCTGAGCCTTCCCTAGCGGTGGCAGCAAGAGGCCACAAAATTTAAGTTCTGCAATAGACAATATAACAATAATATAATAAATATGAAGACGTATTATGATATTAGAACCTTGAACCTAAATACAACATGGTGTTTAAAGGTGGACTTTCACTGGAAAGGAATATCTGATTAATCCCACAATCTCTCTATTTGTGAAAGTAAGGATTTCAAAACAATTTACAAAAACTGCAGAGATACAGGATATTGATATTTTCTCTACCTGCTGTATCTTTTACCTTGACCCTATCATACTGCAAAAATAGTGGCATAAATATTCATACTTAAAGAGGATCTGTCACCAGTTTATCCATTCCCTATCTCCTAACTAATCTAATAGGCGCTCTGCTGCTGATAACTACAATGTGATTTGTTTAAAAAAAAAAAGTTTATTATTTTAAAAGTTATGAGCATTTTTATAAATATGTTAATGTGGCTCTAACAGCCACATAGGAGGTGACTCTTTCTTTTCACTCTGGGCGGTGTAATGTTTTCTGTATGACCCTGTCCAATCAGCATACAGCTTCTCCCCTTCCCCGTCCAGCAACACAGAGTGATCATATAGTACACAGCTTCCATTCCCGACTGTATTTTCAACTATCTCCGGTTGTGTCACAACTAGAACTGCGATCATGGTGTCATATGAAAGATTAGAATCTCCTCTTTCATATGCCACCAGAACCGTTAGATTATCCTCAGCCCGAGATCAGTCTGTTTGAAGTGATCCCCCTTCCCTCCAGCCTCAGTCTCTTACATTGTGTGAAGCAGCTTCATGCTGATAGGACAGCGTCAGAGGCTGTGACGTAGCTCCACCTCAGGAGAATCGCTGCTGTTACCTCCCACTTGTCTAATAAAGGCTCATTTACATATTTAGAAAAATGCTAATAACTTTTAAAATAATAAACATTTTGGGGCACATTTTTCACTAGCATTATCAGTGTGACCGCGCCTATTAGATTAGCTAGGAGATTGGGCATTACTAAACTAGTGACTGAGCCTCTTTAACCCCTTCCCGACATCCGCCATATATATATGGCCCTGTTTGGCAGTACTTCCCGCAAAGCGCAGTACCATTACGTCGCAGTGATAATGCGGGCTCAGGAGCTGAGCCCACACCATCACCGCCCGGTGCCAGATGTATGTTACAGCTGGCACCCTGAAGTAACGGCCAGTACCGGAGCTAGCTCCCTCTCAATTTTTGCGGTGTGTGTCCCTAGTGGCACAAGCTGGGCACGACATATTTGCCACTGAAATGGCATATTTGGGAAAAATTTCTATATTTACATTGCACCATCCTCAGCGCAATCATTTATGGACAAGAGCTGTGGGGTAAAAATGCTCACTAATACCCTTTTATAAATGCCTTGAGGGCTGTAGTTTCCAAAATGGGGTCACTTCTCAGGGGTTTCTTTTATTATTTAACATCAGAGCCTCTGCAATTGTGAATCAATACTTTGTAAGTCACCAAATTAGGCCTCAATTTCGCATGGTACTCCTGAGCCCTGTCGATCCAGGCAAAATATTAGGGCCACATGCAGGGTATTTCTAAAACCGGGAAACACAGCATATTAATTAGAGAGTT
Organism: Rhinoderma darwinii; assembly: GCF_050947455.1. Lineage (NCBI taxonomy): Eukaryota > Metazoa > Chordata > Amphibia > Anura > Rhinodermatidae > Rhinoderma > Rhinoderma darwinii. The sequence continues at coordinate 148,637,248 of NC_134690.1, forward strand.
GTCTTTTCATGGTGGCACAAGCTGGGCACCATATTTTGGCATATCTATGGAAAAATTCCCATTTTCACTTTGCAACATCTAGTGCACACTAATTTCTGGAAAACACCTGCAGGGTTAACATGCTCACTACACCCCTAGGTGAATACCTTGAGGATTGTAGTTTCCAAAATGGCGTCACTTCTGGGGGGTTTCCACTGTTTTGGTCCCACAGGGGCTTTGCGACCTAGCGTCCAGAAACCAATCCAGCAAAATCTGCACTCCAAATGCCAAATGGTGCCCAAACAGCAGTTTATGAGCACATATGGGGTATTGCCGTACTCGGAAGAAATTTCTTTACAAATGTTGGGATGCCTTTTCTCCTTTTATTTGTCGAGAAAAGGAAAAATTTTGAGTTAAAACTACGTCTTATTGGAAAAAATATATATATTTTTATTTTCACTGCCCAATTCTAATAAAATATATGAAACACTTGTGGGGTCAAAATGCTCACTTCACCCCTAGATAAATTCCTCAAAGTGTGTCACTTTTGGGGAGTTTCCACTGTTTTGGTCCCACAGGGGCTTTGCAAACGCGACATGTTGTCAAGAAACCAATCCAGCAAAATCTGCGCTCCAAAAGCCAAATAGCGCACCTTCCCTTCTAAGCTCTTCCGTGTGCCCAAACAGCAGTTTATGACAACATATGAGGTATTTCCATACTCCGCAGAAGTTGCTTTACAAACATTGTGGTTCTTTTTTTCCTTTATTTGTTGAGAAAATGAAATATTTTGAGCTAAAGCTACATTTTATTGAAAAATAAATTGTTTTCACTGCCCAATTCTAATAAAAACTACGAAACACCTGTGGGGTCAAAATGCTCACTACACACCTAGATTAATTCCTCAGGGGGTGTAATTTCCTAAATAGAGTCACTTTTTGGTAGTTTCCACTGTACTGGTACCTCAGTGGCTTTGCAAATGCGACATAGTGCTGAAAAACCAATCCAGGAAAATCTGCGCTCCAAAAGCCAAATGGCGCTGCTTCCATACTAAGCCTTGCCGTGTGCCCAAACAGCAGTTTATGACCACATATGGGGAATTTATATACTCTGGAGAAGTTGCTTTACAGATGTTGGGGTACTTTTTCTTCTTTATTTTTATTTTTTAGCTAAAACGACATCTTATTGGAAAAATGTAAATAAAATTATTTTCACGTCTAAATTCTAATAAAATCTATGAAACAACTGTGGGTTCAAAATGCTCACTACACCCCTAGATGAATTAACTTGTAGTTTCCAAAATGGGGTCTTTTTTGGGGAGTTTCCATTGTTTAGGCATCACAAGACTTCTTCAAACCTGACATGGTGCCTAAAAAATAATCTAATAATAAGAAGGCCCCAAAATCCACTAGGTGCTCCTTTGCTTCTGAGGCCTGTGTTTCAGTCTATTAGAACATTAGGGCCACATGTGTGATATTTCTAAAAACTGCAGAATCTGGGCAATAAATAATGAGTTGTGTTTCTCTTGTAAAACCTTCTGTGTTAGGGCATGACCACACATGGCGGAATTCCTCCGCAACTGTCCGCATCCATGCCGCACAGAATCTGCGTTGCAGATTCTGCTGCGGATCTGCACAAAATGTGCAGTACATTGATGCGGACTAGCTGCTGCGGACTGCGGGAAAAGTGCTTCCCTTCTCCCTATCAGTGCAGGATAGAGAGAAGGGACAGCACTTTCCCTAGTGAAAGTAAACGACTTTCATACTTACCGGCCGTTGTCTTGGTGACGCGTCCCTCTTTCGGCATCCAGCCCGACCTCCCTGGATGACGCGCCAGTCCATGTGACCGCTGCAGCCTGTTATTAGCCTGTGATTGGCTGCAGCCGTCACTTACACTGAATCGTCATCCTGGGAGGCCGGACTGGAGACAGACGCAGGGAGTTCTCGGTAAGTATGAACTTATATATTTTTTTACAGATACATGTATATTGAGATCGGTAGTCACTGTCCCGGGTGCAGAAACAGTTACTGCCGATCGCTTAACTCTTTCAGCACCCTGGACAGTGACTATTTACAGACGTCTCCTAGCAACGCTCCCGTCATTACGGGAGCCCCATTGACTTCCTCAGTCTGGCTGTAGACCTAGAAATACATAGGTCCAGCCAGAATGAAGAAATGTCAAGTTAAAAAAGCAAGACGCATCCGCAGCACACATGACATGTGCATGACAGCTCCGGACTTCATTGCGGAACTTTGAATCTCCATTGAAGTCAATGGAGAAATTCCGCCATGAGTCCGCCACTGGTCCGCAACAGACAGAGCATGCTGCGGACACCAAATTCCGCTCCGCAGCCTATGCTCCGCAGCGGAATTGTACGCATCGTGTAAACGAACACTGCTAAATTAAAGTGAAAGTCAATGGAGAAACGGCTCCGCTGCGGATTAACGCTGCGGAGTGTCCGCAGCGGAATTTAAGTGAAATTCCGCCATGTGTGAACCCGCCCTTACAGAAAAAAATTATTACGAATGAATTTCTGCAAAAAAAACAGAATTTGTAAATTTCACCTCTACTTTTCTTTAACCCCTTCGCGCTCAGGTCAGTAATAGTACGTCCTGCTAAGTAGAACGTTCGCGCTCAGGTCAGTACTATTACTGACCTGAGTAAACACGGCGCCATTTAATCCCGGCGCGTGTCTGAGCTGTGATACCTGCTGTTTCCGACAGCAGGCTATCACAGCTTAGTGTGCAGGGACCGATCGCGGTGGTCCCCGCCGATTAACCCCTTAGAAGCCGCGTTCAATAGCGATCGCGGCTTCTTAGGGGTTAAGCTGCCATCGCCGGCCTGCTACACGATAGCGGGCCGTGATGGCTACTATGGCAACCAGAATCCTAACAATGGACTCTGGCTACGCCATCGACGGAAGCCTAGTGGGTCCCGACAAAATCAGGACCCACTATGCTTGCTGTCAGCGAACAGCTGACAGCTCTAATACACTGCACTACGCATGTAGTGCAGTGTATTAGAATAGCGATCAGGGCCTCCTGCCCTCATGTCCCCTAGTGGGACAAAGTAAAAAAAGTGTAAAAAAGTAAAAAAAAGTTGTGTAAAAATAAGAAAATAAAAGATTTAAAAGTAATAAAAGTAAAAGTCCCCCTTTTTCCCTTATCAGTTCTTTATTATTAATAAAAATATATAAATAAACAAATAAACTATACATAATTGGTATCGCCGCGTCCGTAACGGCCTGAACTACAAAACTATATCGTTATTTATCCTGCGCGGTGAACGCCGTAAGAGAAAATAATAATAAACCGTACCACAATCACAATTGTTTGGTCACTTCACCTCCCAAAAAATGGAATAAAAAGAGATCAAAAAGTCGCATGTACCTAAAAATGGTACTGATCGAAACTACAGTTCGTTACGCAAAAAATAAGTCCTCGCACGACTTTCCTGATGGAAAAATAAAACAGTTATGGCTCTTAGAATAAGGTAACACAAAAAATAAATTATATTTTACAAAACGTATTTTATTGTGCAAACGCCATAAGACATAAAATAAAACTATAAACATCTGGTATCGCCGTAATCGTATCGCCGCGCAGAATAAAGTGAATATGACATTTATAGCGCACGGTGAACACTGTAAAAAAATTTGAATAAAAAACAATAGTAAAATTGCTGTTTTTTTAGTCACCACGCCACCTAAAATTAGAATAAAAACTGATCAAAAAGCCGCATGCACCCCAAGAAAACTACAATGGATTCCTCAAGGTCTCTAGTTTCCAAAAAGGGGTCACTTTTGGGGGGTTTCCACTGTTTTAGCACCACAAGACCTCTTCAAACCGGACATGGTGCCTAATAAATTAAATTAAATTAATTAAATGTCACCTCTACTTTGCTCTAAATTCCTGTGAAACGCCTAAAGGGTTCATAAACTTTCTAAATGCTGTTGTGAATACTTTTAGGGGTCTAGTTTCTGAAATGGGGTGTTTGATAGGGGTGTCTAATATATGGGCCCCTCAAAGCAACTTCAGAACTGAGCTGGAAACTAAAAAATAAAATAAAAATGAGGCAATACTTCGCTTCTTACATTATACTCATAATGAGCCGTGCCCACCCCGAGATGACCCCAGTTTTGACCGTTTGTATAAACGGAGACCCCTATTAGACCATTTCAGTGCCCGGTTTTCCCAAGCATTCACCCCCGAGAAGTGTATTTCTATAGATGAATCCCTGGTACATTTGAAAGGGAGGCTTCAATTCCGCGAGTACCTGCCGGGTAAGAGGGCAAGGTATGGCGTGAAGATGTATAAGCTGTGTGAAAGAGCATCCGGGTATACCTACAAATTTAGGATATATAAAAGGCAAGGACACCAGTACTCAGCCCCCAGAATGCCCCCCCTTACTGGGAGTTAATACAAAAATTGTGTGGGATTTGGTGCACCCACTGCTGGACCAGGGTTACCACCTCTACCTGGATAATTTTTATACCAGCGTCCCACTCTTCAACTGCCTCGCTTCCAGAAGTCCTGCGGCATGCGGCACTGCTAGAAGAAACCTGAGAGGCCTCCCTACGACTCTGCTTGGGCAAACACTCAGAAGGGGTGAGAGCAGGGCACAATCTAGCAGCAACATATTGTGTGTCAAGTACAAGACCAGGGAGATGCCACACCAGTACCCATGTACCTGTACGAGGTACCAGTACAGGGACCCCCAAACTAGACTGTATCCTGGACTAAAATAGGTACATGGGAGGGGTGGACTTGTCAGATCAAGTCCTGAAGCCTTACAGTACTTCTGGAAGCGGGGCCACAGGCATCGTACCAGGGCAACACTTTTTAGGAGAAGTTCCACAAACTGGCAAGAAGGGAAAAAGTCAAAAGAGGTGCAGAGTCTGCTATAAGAGGGGGATAAGGAAGGACACAATATATCAATGTGACGCGTGTCCCGAAAAACTAGAGCTCTGTATGAAAGAGTGTTTTCAAATTTATCATCCATCCCTTTATTTTTAATTTACCCCAGTTTTACTCGCTCTGATCCACTTCGCACAGCTTATCCCCCTCATCTTTCCCCTCTGAGCCCTGCTGCGTGCCCAGGCAGCTGATAACAGCCACATGTAGGGTATTGTCGTACCCGGGAGAACCAACATTACAGTTTGAGGTGTATATCTCCGGTGGCGCATGCTGGGCACACTATATTGGACACTGAAATGGCATATACATATAGAAAATTGCAAATTTCACTCTGCACCAACTGCTGCACATTATCTTTTACACAATACCTGTGGGGTCAAAATGCTCACTACACCTCTAGATGAATTCCTTAAGGGGTGTCGTTTTTAAAACGGGGTCACTTCTCGGGGGTTTCAACTGTACTGATACCTCAGGGGCTTCTGCACACACGACTTAGCACCAGAAAATTCCCAGTAGGCCACATGGTGGTCCTTTCCTTCTGAGCCCTCCCATGGGCCCAAACGGCAGTTTATCACCACAAATAGGGTATTGCCACACTCAAGACAAATTGGGCAACAAAATGCGGTATTTTATTCCTTGTGAAAATAAGACATTTTGAGCCAAAACTACATCTTATTGGAAAAAATTACATTTTTTTGAATTCACAGCCCAATTCAAATAAATTCTGTGAAAAAACTGTGGGGTCTAAATGGTCACAACACCCATAAATAAATTCTTTGAGGGGTGTAGTTTCCAAAATGGGGTGACTTCTGGTGGGTTTCCATTGCTTTGATACCTTTGGGGCTCTGCAAATGCGACATGGCACCCGAAAACCAATCCAGCAAAATTTGGGCTCCAAAGAACACATAGCGCTCCTTTCCTTCTGAGGCCTCCCATGGGCCCAAACGGCAGTTTATCACCACAAATGGGGTATTGCCGCACTCAGGACAAATTGGGCAACAAATTGGGGTATTTTATTCCTTGTGAAAATAAGAAATTTTGAGCCAAAACTACCTCTTATTGGAAAAAATTACATTTTTTTGAATTCACAGCCCAATTCAAATAAATTCTGTGAAAAAACTGTGGGGTCTAAATGGTCACAACACCCATAAATAAATTCCTTGAGGGGTGTAGTTTCCAAAATGGGGTCACTTCTGGTGGGTTTCCATTGCTTTGATACCTTTGGGGCTCTGCAAATGCGACATGGCACCCGAAAACCAATCCAGCAAAATCTGTGCTCCAAAGAACACATAGCGCTCCTTTCCTTCTAATACCTCCCATAGGCCCAAACGGCAGTTTATGGCCACAAATAGGGTATTGCCGCACTCAGGACAAATTTGGCAACAAAATGGGGTATTTTATTCGTTGTGAAAATAAGACATTTTGAGCCAAAACTACATCTTATTGGAAAAAAGTTTTTTTTTTAAAATTCACAGCCCAATTCAAATAAGTTCTGTGAAAAAACTGTGGGGTCTAAATGGTCACAACACCCATAAATAAATTCCTTGAGGGGTTTTGTTTCCAAAATGGGGTCACTTTTGGTGGGTTTCCATTGCTTTGATACCTCTGAGGCTCTGCAAATGCGACATGGCACCCGAAAACCAATCCAGCACAATTTGGACTCCAACAAACACATAGCGCTCCTTTCCTTCTGAGGCCTCCCATGGGCCCAAACAGCAGTTTATCACCACAAATGGGGTATTGCCGCACTCAGGACAAATTGGGCAACAAAATGGGGCATTTTGTTCCCTGTGAAAATAAGAAATTCTGATCAAAAATGACATCTTATTGGAAAAATTGTCATTCTTTTAATTTCACAGCCCAATTCAAATACACGCTGTGAAAAAACTACGGGGTCAAAATGGTAACAATAACCATAAATTAATTCCTTGAGGGGTGCAGTTTCCAAAATGGGGTCAGTTTTGGGGGATTCCTACTGTTTTGGCACCTCAACACCTCTCCAAACCTGGCATGCTGCCTAAAATATATGCTAATAAAAAAGCACCACCAAAATGCACTAGGTGCTTCTTTGCTTCTGGGGCTTGTGTTTTAGTCTACGAGCGCAGTAGGGCCACATGTGGGACATTTCTAAAAACGGAAGAATCTGGACAATACATATTTAGTAGTGTTTCTCTGGTAAAACCTTCTTTGTTACAGAAAAAAAATAGAATAAAATTGAAATTCAGAAATAAAAACGAAATTTGCAAATTTCACCTCCACTTTGCTTTAATTCCTGTGAAATGCCTGAAGGGTTAAAAAACTTTGTAAATGCTGTTTTGAATACTTTGAGGGGTCTAGTTTTTAAAATGGGGTGCTTTATGGGGGTTTCTAATACATAGGCCCCTCAAAGCCACTTCAGAACTGAACAGGTACCTTAAAAAAAAGGCTTTTGAAATTTTCTTAAAAATATGAGAAATTGCTGTTTATGTTCTAAACCTTGTAACGTCCAAGAAAAATAAAATAATGTTCAAAAAACGATGCCAATCTAAAGTAGACATATGGGAAATGTGAACTAGTGACCATTGTGGGTGGTATAACCGTCTGTTTTTCAAGCAGATGCATTTAAATTCTGAAAAATGCTATTTTTTCTAAATTTTCTCTAAATTTTGCAATTTTTCTCAAATAAAGACTGAATATATCGACCAAATTTTACCACGAACATGAAGCCCAAAGTGTCACAAGAAAACAATCTCGGAATCGCTTGGATAGGTTTAAGCATTCCGACGTTATTACCACATAAAGTGAAATATGTCAGATTTGAAAAATGGGCTCTGAGCCTTAAGGCCCAAACTAGGCTGCGTCCTTAAGGGGTTAATTCTTGTGAAACGCCTAAAAGGTTAAGAAACTTTCTAAATGGTGTTTTGAATACTTTGAGGCATGCAGTTTTTTAAAATGGGGTGATTTATGGAACTGAACTGGTCCATGAAAAACTAGCCTTTTGACATTTTCTTGAAAGTGTGACAAACTCCTACTAAAGTTCTAAGCCTTGTAATGTCCTAGAAAAATAAAAGGGCGTTCAAAAAATGATGCAAACATAAAGTAGACATGTGGGAAATGTTAACTAGTAAATATTTAATGTGGTATTAATATCAATTTTATAAGCAGATACATTTTAATTTAGAAAAATTCTAATTTTAGCACATTTTCTCTAAGTTTTGGTGTTTCTCACAAATAAATATTGGATTTATCGACCACATTTTTTCACTAACATAAAGTACAATATGTCACGAGAAAAGAATCTCAGAATCACTTGGATAGGTAAAAGCATTCCAAAGTTAGTACCACATAAAGTGACACGTGTCGGATTTGAAAAATAAGGCTCTGTCAGGAAGGTCAAAAGTGGCCACAGCGGGAAGGGGTTAAAGAGGCTCTGTCACCACATTATAAGTGGCCTATCTTCTACATAATATGATCGGCGCTGTAATGTAGATTACAGCAGTGTTTTTTATTTCGAAAAACAATCATTTTTTACGGTTATGACCTATTTTAGCTTTATGCTAATGAGTTTCTTAATGGACAACTGGGCGTGTTTTACTTTTTGACCAAGTGGGCGTTGTGGAGAGAAGTATATGACGCTGACCAATCAGTGACCAATCAGCGTCATACACTTCTCCCCATTCATTTACACAGCACATAGCGATATAGCTATATCACTATGTGCAGCCACATAAACACACTATAACGTTACTCAAGTGTCCTGACAGTGATGTCTATTCATAATACTGACACTTCTGTAGCGTCTGTGTGATATTTACAGCAAGGCCAGCGTAACCTCGCGAGATTACTATGTAAACTGTCATTTAAAACGCGATTACGCTTGCCTTGCTGTAAATTGCACACAGACGCTACAGAAATGTCCGGATTCTGAATAGACATCACGTCCTGGCTGGAGGTAAAGTATATTCACTGTCAGGAGTAACGTTATAGTGTGTTTATGTGGCTGCACATAGCGATATAGCTATATCGCTATGTGCTGTGTAAATGAATGGGGAGAAGTGTATGACACTGATTGGTCAGCGTCATACACTTCTCTCCACAATGCCCACTTGGTCAAAAAGTAAAACACGCCCAGTTGTCCATTAAGAAACTCATTAGCATAAAGCTAATATAGGTCATAACTCCGTCAAAAATGATAGTTTTTCTTAATAAAAAAACACTGCTGTAATCTACATTACAGCGCCGATCACATTGTGTACAAGAAAGGGCACTTATAATGTGGTGACAGAGCCTCTTTAAATGTCATGAATTGTGGCAAATAAAAGAAGCTTTGCTTTAAGGTGTGTCTAAAGCAACTGGGTGAATAGGGGCAGGGTATGTAAATTTTCTGCACAAGCTATTCTCGTTTACTTTTATTGTATACACTTTTTTTTTTAAGTGTACATCTAAAAAAATAATGAATAATTTACAGTATTTAAGAGAACTTCATCCCTCAGTCTATAATATAATGTAGTGTTACTAAAACACCTTGAGGTTAGTTTAGATCAGTTGGTATCAGGCAAAAATGACTTTCCATGATATTTTTACATTGTTGAAACCATGCTGTAACTATTCAAAACAGGAAACCATTAGCATTGCTGAATAATGACTGATTCCAAACTTTAACTTCTATCACCAATGTCTGTTTCAAATGTAGATGTATTCCAGGGAAATGTGTGCTAAAATACACCCTTTAGTCATTTGGTTGTCCATTAAAGTTTATGGACACTTCAGGATATACATTGGGAGATTTTCCCGTGTATATGTCAACAGTACATTATGCCATTCACTAGTGTGAATTCAGCCTAACATGCCTAAAAAGTTATGTCAAATATATTATGCCACATGCTCCATTCTGATAAATATGCCACAATATGACAAATTCATGCACCTCTCACAATATTTAATGTTTATTTAAGGTTTTGGTAACTTAGGATACAGTAAATAACCAGGTATAATTATTTCTAATACAACTTTAATGGAACATGAAGAAAGATTCCTCCACAAAAGATTCTATTCGTTTATGTGAAATATCCTTGGCACCAAATCCATTTGAGCAAGAAATGTGGCTATACCCTCGGCAGAACATGAGGAAGATGGAATACTACTGTCTCTACTGTCTCTACAGGGTGGGCAATTTATATGGATACACCTAAATAAAATGGGAATGGTTGGTGATATTAACTTCCTGTTTGTGGCACATTAGTATATGGGAGGGGGGAAACTTTTCAAGCTGGGTGTTGACCATGGCGGTCATTTTGAAGTCGGCCATTTTGTATCCAACTTTAGTTTTTTCAATGGGAAGAGGGTCATGTGACACATCAAACTTATCGAGAATTTCACAAGAAAAACAATGGTGTGCTTGGTTTTAACGTTACTTTATTCTTTCATGAGTTATTTACAAGTTTCTGACCACTTATAAAATGTGTTCAAAGTGCTGCCCATTTTGTTGGATTGTCAATGCAACCCTCTTCTCCCACTCTTCACACACTGATAGCAACACCGCAGAAGAAATGCCTCCCAATCTGACCCCCTTAGACTTTTATCTTTGGGGTCATCTGAAGGCAATTGTCTATGCTGTGAAGATACGAGATGTGCAGCAACTGAAACTATGGATACTGGAAGCCTGTGCTAGCATTTCTTCTGCGGTGTTGCTATCAGTGTGTGAAGAGTGGGAGAAGAGGGTTGCATTGACAATCCAACACAATGGGCAGCACTTTGAACACATTTTATAAATGGTCAGAAACTTGTAAATAACTCATGAAAGAATAAAGTAACGTTAAAACCAAGCACACCATTGTTTTTCTTGTGAAATTCTCGATAAGTTTGATGTGTCACATGACCCTCTTCCCATTGAAAAAAACTAAAGCTGGATACAAAATGGCCGACTTCAAAATGGCCGCCATGGTCAACACCCAGCTTGAAAAGTTTCCCCCCTCCCATATACTAATGTGCCACAAACAGGAAGTTAATATCACCAACCATTCCCATTTTATTTAGGTGTATCCATATAAATGGCCCACCCTGTACATTGAAGTTTTCCTTAGTGAGTGCCACTATAATATAGCTTCATTAAAGTGACTTAATCATCTATAATTCCTGACGTAAAGTTTTGTGGCTTTTAGCTTCATTAATTTTTGTAGAATTAAAGTTTAAGAAAGTAATTCAGGTTAAGTAATGTCAAATTTCTCTTATATTTTTATAACTATTTTAATACCATCTAAAATGTCCAATACAATTTCTGTCAAAGGCTTCAGTAAAATTCCATTAATCTGGCATCCACAGCAGAGGTTATCAAATTTCTCAGGGAAATCTGTATAGTTCCAGATTAAAAAATCTTTAACAGAATGAATATCAATACTAATAAAATATGACTATAAAATTATGTTTACTATAATTTATACAATTTGTAATATATGTGTATTGGCGAATAGATAAAAAGTTGTGTAGTGTATGGTCGTGAGTGTCTGCATATTTAGGCTCTTTTAGGCCCCATGCACACGACAGTATTTTTCATCAGTAATTACAGAGAGTAATTACTGACAGTAATTACGGACCCATTCATTTCTACGCGCCATGGACACCTTTCAGTATTTTTACTGATGGGTGTCTGTGCTGAAAAAATTATAGAACCTGTCCTATTCTTGTCAGTAATTACAGCAAGGACTCTCCCACAGAAGTCTATGGGAGCTTCCGTAAATACGGACGGCTACGGATGTGCATCCGTATACCGTCCATATTTACAGAAGCGTTACTATGCAACATGCTGATGACATAATTTGCATGCTCCCTATGTTTTTACGGATCCGCATATACAGATGGAATACGGACGCAATACGGCCCATATTTACGGACACCCTTCTGTATATACGGATCAGTTACCGATGACTACGGATCCGTATTTACAAACAGTATTTACGGATAGATAAAAATACGGGCGTGTGCATGGGGCCTTAAAGGCTATGTAAACCTTTGACCGTATTTACTGACACCCTTCCGTGTATACAGATGGAATACGGATGCCTACGGATCCGTATTTATGGACAGTATTTTGGGATAGATGAAACTGGGTTGCATGGGGCTGGGTTCCCATGGGTTGGATACGCTGCATAAAAACTGCGCAGTGTATCCAATCTGGAACCTGCAGCAACTTCCGTCCGAAAAAACACATCACATTGTGGTGCGGTTTCTCAGACGGAATTTCCGCTGCGGAAAACTGCGCTTGAAGAAAAGAAAAAGTGTTGATAATTTCCCCTTCCCTCTTCTCTGCATGTAGTCCGACCTCCTACGATGACGTTGCAGCCCATGTCACATGAGCCGGACTGCAGGAAGAAGTAGAGCGTTCTGGGTAAGTATGATTTTATTTTTTTTACACAACGTGAGCATTCGATTTTCTAAATCTCATCCATTTTGCCACTACTGTAAATGCTGCGGAATTTGCGCACACAACTCTATTGCGGAAATGCCGCAGCGTTTGCGCTACGTGGGAACCCAGCCTCAAAGCCAGCTTCAAAGGAAGCTTCACACTATATGTAGAATACAAATCATTCCTGCTTGGGGAAATATCCTGTGTTTGGAAATACTTTCTAGGAGCATGTGTTATTCACCTCACCCGTTTCCAGACACGTGGCTCTCCAAGTAGCTCCGGCCGACGTCCGTGTCTAGTTACTAGGTGTCTCAACGCCTCTTCTTCTGCTCCCATGGCTATGCTAGATCACCTCCTACGACATCCGTAGATTCTGTGTTCCAGCAGACTGCCATAACAACTACGCCTCCTGTGTCTGCCATCTTGGTACCGTCACTGCATCTACTTATTACTTCCCGGTTTAATGGGGACCCTAAGGACTTTCACAGTTTCATATCAACCTGCTGCTGCTGCTGCTTCAGGTCTTCTCTCCCTTAAGCAAGGTGCTTCCACAGTCGGCCAATACGCCGGTTAATTTTGTATCCTGGCATATGAATTAGCCTGTAACATTGAAGATCTGTTTGCGCCATTCTTTGAAAGCCATATCATAGATCACTGGTATGCTGTGACCTTCCTTCTGCACTGGATAATCTGATTTGCCTTGCTTCAGAGTGAGAATTTGGTTCCAGGAGAGATATCCAGGAGCAACATACTCAACATTTCCCCCGTATAGTTAATATATTCAATAATCCACAAGTCGCTGCTCCAGATGAGCCCATGCAAGTCGGTCGTACAACGCTGTAAGTGGAGAAAAAAAGAATACCGCCTATGCCTCTATTGTGGACAAGGAGGTCATCCCCATGTCAATTGTCCTGTTCATCCTCCACAGCCAGAAAACTCCAAGGCCTAGATGAGAGAGGGGAGATTACATTGGGGCTCAGACTTCCTTTCCTAATGATAAAATCCTGGTTTCTGTTGCCAGGAGTTTTCAAGCTCTTCAAGATTCTAGTATGGCCTTTTTGGGTTCAGGCATAGCAGAATTTTTTTGGGGAATATTCTTTTATCCAGAAACTTCAGATTCCTCTCGGGACACTTCAGAAAGCCATACGTCTTACTTTGGTCAATGGATCATTTATTCTGCAGAAACACGTATCCCTTCAAACAGTTCCAGTCTGGATTCAGGTTGGGGTCCTTCATATAAAAAATATTTAATTCCTGGTCCTTCAATGTTCTTCAAGTCCCGGGCTCCTGGAATTACCTTGGCTCAGACTACACTCCCTTACCATTGACTCGACAACCAGCCATATTGCTTGCTGGGAATCTTCTTATTTTCATCAATGCCTTCCTGGACTGAATCACACCCTAGGATTATCACTCAAGTCTGCTTCTCTTCTATCTATTTGCACGTGTTTTCTAAAAATGTAGCAGAATCTCTCCCAGCACAACGTCCCTACGATTGTGCTATTCCACTTCTTCCTGTCCGCAATCCTCCCAGGAGTAATGTATACCCACTCTCTTCACCAGAGAAGTAATGTCTGGCTATATTAAACAAAATTTGGACAAAGGGTTTATTCGTGAATTTCCTTCCCCAGTTGAACCTGGGTTTTTCTTTGTCAAGAAAAAGGATGGAAACTTGAGGCCATGCATTGATTATCTTGGGCTGAAAAAGTTTACTGTGAAGAACAGATACCCACTACCATTGATCTCTGAATTTTCTTTGGTTGTAGCAAGGGAGCTATTTTACCAAATTGAATCTGCTCGGGGGCCTATAATTTGATTTGGATCAAAAAGGGAGAGGAAAGAAAAAACGCTTTCAATACCCGGGATGGGCGCTATAGATACCTGGTGATACCATTTGGTCTCTGAAATGCCCCTCATGTTTTCCAACAGTTTAGAAATTATATTTTCAGGGACATTCTCAATAGATGCATTCTGACCTACCTAGACAACATCTTAAAGATTTGATATCTCATCATTCTCATATCCATTCTGTATTAGTGTAGCTCCAACAAAATTCTCTTTACACCAAGTTGGAGAAATGTCTGAAATATCAGAACTTCCATTCCTGGTCTATAACCTCTTATCTGAGGGTCTTTGCATGGATCCAGTCAAGGTTTCTGCTATTCAAAATTTGCCTCAACCTGTAGGTCCAAAGGCTCTTTAAAGATACCGTGGCTTCATAAACTATTATTGTTAATTCAGTAAAATTTTATCTGAGGTGTCCTCTCCAATCACTGTGCTAACCCAGCTAATACCTTGGATTGGCCATCTTCTGCAGTTCAAGCCTTCTGCCATCTCAAGACTTGCTTCTTATTGGCTCCAGTTCTTCGTTGTCCTGATCCAAATGAGCAGTTCTTGTCATTCAATGCTTTCCCAATTGGAGTCATAGTCATTCTCTTTCAACAGCACTCCCTGGCCCTAGATCTGTCTGATTTGCACACATTATTGATGCAAACTGTATTCTGTCAGCTACCAAAATGACTTCTAAAATGCCTCCCAGAGGATGCTTCTTTGTACCTTCTGATCTTTGCCAGTTTTCTTGGAATAATTTTTCACTTTTGTTGGGACATCCTAGACTCAAGAGTACCAGCTAAATAGTTTGCGACGCTCTTGATGGCCTGAATGGAGAAAGGGAGTTAAAGTTTTTTAATGCATCTAGCTCCACCAATGACAAGTTCAAACAATCTAGGCACGCCACCTTGGTTCTCCTCAAGCCTTTGCCTGTTCCAACCAAATCTTTAATGAAGTCTTGATGAACTTTGTCACCAAATTTGCATCGTGCTCAGGGATTTACTAGCATCTGGGTAGTGGTCGATCTCTAAAATAACCCGTTTTGTACCACTGTCTGACTTACTCTCAGCTCCTTGGTTGACTCAGATATTTGTCAAGTAAATATTTCACCTCAATGGTCTTCCAGTTCACATTGTCTCTGATCGTGGAACATTTTTTTTCTAGATTCTCGAAGGCCTTGAAGATCTTTTTAGACTTTTCCTCTAGTTACCATCCTCAGATTAACAGTCAGACAGATTGGATCAATCAGATCATCAGTATCTCCATACTTTTGCTAATGCTCAGGATAATGGGTCTGAGCTGCTACCCTCGGCTGAGTTTGCCAACAACAACCATGTCTCCTAATCTTCCGGTAAATCTCCATTTCAAATGGTCTATGGTTGAAGTCTGAGTATTCCTCTTTTAAATACAGATCACAGTACAGCCATTTATTGTATTTTGTAAATGTATGCATCTTATAACGCTATTAATAAATCTCCCCCAAAGTGCTGATCTCTTCATATAAACAGGAGATTTTTTTCAGCCATCAGCATAGGAAAGACTGGCCTCCCGATAGCACCCTGCGATTGCTGCATCCAAACATTTGTTGTACAGTTGTTCATAGTCCTCATAATAACCAGATGAATCCTATTGCGTAAATCCAGCCACAGTCCGCCTGGAAAAAAAGAAGCATGACATAACACCCCCTGTACTCTTCAAGTATCAAATGTCTTTGTGAATCTTTTTATGCTCCAATAAATCAGGATAAACCAGTTCCAGCCCATATCAGTCAATAAAAATAAGTAAGTTGATTAACTGGCTTGTACTCAAAGAGTCACTGCCTATTCCCAGAGGTCTGGATCAAAAAACATGTCAATAACTCATTAATTGTTTCTTTTTCTGATTCCCTGTAGTCATTTATTATTATTTATACTACGAAGAAAATTAGGTTTCCATGTAGTTCATCAACCATGTCAAATAAATGCTAGAAATTTATATTTTGCCCCAAATTTAATAGATGCATTGATATCAAGGTACAGTTCTCATTTGGTTTCTGTCATTTAAATGTTTTTCAGTGTCATTACCGTAGATCATTAACAGACATTTGGTAAGAGATGTGTCGGAAATAATCTAGTGTAAGATGCCAGAATAGCTGGTATTTTAGTGCTGGTCTTTGTCTCTATAAAGAGTAATGGGAAATAGAAACTAGTAGAAAATATGTTGGTGCTTATACATTCTAGATATTACTACCATTATCTCATGTGATGGTGTACAGAGTGTGGCTTTACAAGGGTTTTCTAGGGTTTTCTATTGATGGTCCTTCAAAGGACGTCATTGTATGTTTAGTCAGGGTCAATCAGAAGAACGATTGCTTATTTAGGCATTGCTTATTTAGGCACAGCGATGCCCATAGAAGTGTGTCTGTACCTGGTACAGCAGCTAATCCCATTCAAGTAAACAGCTGCTGAGAAAGAGAGACACAGACAGATGCTGCTATTGCTTCTAGTGAATGTTTTACTAGATTCCAACACTAGGGTGAGACAGTAAAACACTTACTAGAAGCAGCATGGAGGACATCATACAGCAGTAATGAGCAGTGTAACTCTGAATCCAGCACTGGGGTGAGATATAAAACTTAGTAGAAGCAGCAACAGCAGTGTCTCTGTGTATCTCTCTGCCTCTCACTCTGCTTCTGCTCCCTCCCCCTCCCCCCTCTATAAACTTCTATGGGCAGTAGTTGTAGCCTGATCTCTCAGTGAGCTGTTAATCCATTTTCATCTCTGCCTCACTTAATACAGATTTTACCAGTGAATCAAAAGTGAGTGTTTAGTGCAGGAGTCAGGGGGAGGAGGAGTCTCATAAGTGGAGCAAGAGGCATTTTACTGTAATAATACATATTACAAACTTTCTTATATTATCTTATACTATTGATTCCTGCTGAAAATTTTTAATGATGGTTATACTTTAAATATGCTGCATTTAAAATAAATTTATGTGCCAGGTCTGCACTGGCATACAGTTTTCGACCCACAAAAAAACTGGTACACATGATCCAACATATGTGGCAAATAGAGCAACTTTTATGTCTTCAAAAAAGTAAGATTAAAACTAGTGGCACACCTTATACTATTGTTTTCAATGGAATCAGTTGTGCACTTTTTAACAAGCAAAGTGCATGTTATTAACTGTGGGTATCATATAAATGGTCCAGCCACAAACATTGCATGCTACTTTCCTGTCAGGTGGCAATAAGGCCATTAGCTTTGATGTCCTGTTGAATGGGAATGACAGGCACCACATATGTTGCAGTATAGTTTCTTAGACATGTCCATTCTTTAACCTCTTGGCGCCTCAGCCAATTTTGTCCTTCATGACCTGGTAATCATTTAAATTTTCATCCCTGCCTTCCAAAAAGCCATAACTTTTTATTTTCTGTTGACGTAACCATATGAGGGCTTGTTTTTTATGGGAGGATTTGTATTTAGGGTACATATAACTTTTATTTAGAAAAAAAATAATGGGTTGGAAAAAATCTAAATTCTGCCATTGTTTTTTAGGTTTTTGTTTTTCTGGCATGCCCCATGCGATACAAATGGCATGTTAATGTTATACTGCAATCAGTGCGATTACAGCGCCTCCAATATTCTGGAGATTTATATAGTTTTTGATGTTTTAGCAATTCTGCACTATACAATACTTTTTATTTTTCTATCAACGTAGCTGTGTGAGGACTTGTTTTTTGCAGACGGGTTGATGTTTTCATTGGCATCATTCAACTTAAATAACATGATTGTTGGGGTTGTTACAGACGCAGTGATACATATTCCTTGTACTTTTTTGATGTTTTTCTTTTTTATATTTTTCAAAAATTTTATTTTAGTAATTTTTTTTTTTTAGTTCTACTAGGAGATGAGACTATACAATCAGTTGATTACTTATAACATAGACTGCAATAATTCTGTAATGCAGTGTATTATGCCTGTCAGCATAATGCCCTGATGGGTATAGATAGATGACAGTCCTGGAGGCCATTGTTAGGGCTCTGGCTGCCATAGCAACACATCGGCACCTGATCGCATCTCTGGGGGGCCGATGGGGTGATAGAGGGAGGACTCTTCCTCTGTCTAATAACTAAGAAGCCGCGGAAATTAAGGTTCTTATATGACTGGGATCGGAGCTATCTCCGATCTAGGCCGTTAGACTCCAATGTTATACAGCCGGCACCCGCAAGTCATGGGGCCTGAACCAGTTGGCGACAGTGTTACTGTGTGTGCGTGTATATATATATATATATATATATATAATATATATATATATAAGATAGAGGAGAACACAGCACTCAATGCAGACTGAACATCAGGCCATGTGCACGTTACCAGTAGAAGGATGAATCAACTCCTTTGAATGGAATACCAGAAACAGAAGACAAGTAACAGCACCAGGACTTCAGCATTGGGGAGATGTTGGTTTATTCACCACCAGGTGGAAGAATGAGCAACGTTTCGGTTCACACCCGAACCTTTCTCTAGCTTGAGAAAGGTTCAGGTGTGAACCGAAACGTTGCTCATTCTTGCACCTGGTGGTGAATAAACCAACATCTCCCCAACGCTGAAGTCCTGGTGCTGTTACTTGTCTTCTGTTTCTGGTGTATATATATATATATATATATATATATATATACATACAGTGTGTTTGTGTGTGTGTGTGTGTGTGTGTATATATATACAGTGTGTATATGTATGTATGTATATATATATATATATATATATATATACAGTATATATACAGTATATATATACACTACCGTTCAAAAGTTTAGGGTCACTTACAAATTTCCTTATTTTTGCAAGAAAAGCACAGTTTTTTTCAATGAAGATAACATTAAATTAAACAGAAATACACTCTATATATTGTTAATGTGCTAAATGACTATTCTAGCTGCACACGTCTGGTTTTTAATGCAATATCTACATAGGTGTATAGAGGCCCATTTCCAGCAACCATCACTCCAGTGTTCTAATGGTACATTGTGTTTGCTAACTGTGTTAGAAGGCTAATGGATGATTAGAAAACACTTGAAAACCCTTGTGCAATTATGTTAGCACCGCTGTAAACAGTTTTGCTGTTTAGAGGAGCTATAAAACTGACCTTCCTTTGAGATAGTTGAGAATCTGGACCATTACATTTGTGGGTTCGATTAAACTCTCAAATGGCTAGAAAAAGAAAGCTTTCATGTGAAACTCGACAGTCTATTCTTGTTCTTAGAAATGAAGGCTATTCCATGCGAGAAATTGCCAAGAAACTGAAGATTTCCTACAACGGTGTGTACTACTCCCTTCAGAGGACAGCGAAAGAGAAGTGGGAGGCCCCGCTGAACAACTGAGCAAAAAGACAAGTACATTAGAGTCTCTAGTTTGAGAAATAGATGCCTCACAGGTCCTCGACTGGCAGCTTCATTAAATAGTACCCGCAAAACGCCAGTGTCAACGTCTACAGTGAAGAGGCGACTCCGGGATGCTGGCCTTCAGGGCAGAGTGGCAAAGAGAAAGCCATATCTGAGACTGGCTAATAAAACGAAAGGATTAATATGGGCAAAAGCACACAGACATTGGACAGAGGAAGATTGGAAAAAAGTGTTATGGACAGACGAATCCAAGTTTGAGGTGTTTGGATCACACAGAAGAACATTTGTGAGACGCAGAACAACTGAAAAGATGCTGGAAGAGTGCCTGACGCCATCTGTCAAGCATGGTGGAGGGAATGTGATGGTCTGGGGTTGCTTTGGTGCTGATAAAGTGGGAGATTTGTAAAAGGTAAAAGGGAATTTTAATAAGGAAGGCTATCACTCCATTTTGCAACACCATGCCATACCCTGTGGACAGCACTTGATTGGAGCCAATTTCATCCTACAACAGGACAATGACCCAAAGCACACCTCGAAATTATGCAAGAACTATTTAGGGAAGAAGCAGGCAGCTGGTATTCTATCTGTAATGGAGTGGCCAGCGCAGTCACCAGATCTCAACCCCATAGAGCTGTTGTGGGAGCAGCTTGACCGTATGGTACGCAAGAAGTGCCCATCAAGCCAATCCAACTTGTGGGAGGGGCTTCTGGAAGCATGGGGTGAAATTTCTCCCGATTACCTCAGCAAATTAACAGCTAGAATGCCAAAGGTCTGCAATGCTGTAATTGCTGCAAATGGAGCATTCTTTGACGAAAGCAAAGTTTGAAGGAGAAAATTATTATTTCAAATAAAAATCATTATTTCTAACCTTGTCAATGTCTTGACCATATTTTCTAGTCATTTTGCAACTCATTTGATAAATATAAGTGTGCGTTTTCATGGAAAACACAAAATTGTCTGGGTGACCCAATACTTTTGAACGGTAGTGTGTGTATATATATATATATATATATATATATATATATATATACACAGTATATACATATACAGTGTACAATATATATATATATATATATATATATATATATATATATAGTGTATATACATATATATATATATATATATATATATACATATATGTGTGTGTGTGTGTGTGTGTGTGTGTGTGTGTGTGTGTGTGTGTGTGTGTGTGTGTATGGGTGTATATATTGGATATAAAAAGTCTTCACTCCCCTGTTAAAATGCCAGTTTTTGTCATGTTACAAAGTCAGTACAAGATGGTTAATTTAAGAACTTTTTCCACCTTTAATATGACCTATAATCTGTACAATTCCATCTGAAAAACAAACTGAAATATTTAGAGGGGGAAAATAAAAATAAAAACCAAAAATAATGTGGTTGCATAAGTGTGAACACCCTCTAATAATTGGTGATGTGGTTGTGTTCAGAATTAGCCAATCACATTTAAACTCATGTTAAAAAGTAGTCAGTACACAGCTGCCATTATTTAAAGTGATTCTGAGAAACCCCATATAAAGTTCAGCTGTTCTATTAGGATTGTCCTGACATTTTGTTTGTTGCATGTGACAGCAAAAGCCAAAAGCCATGGTCCGTAAAGAGCTTACAACACATCAAAAGGATCTGATTGTTGAATGGCATCAGTCAGGAGAAGAGTACCAAAGAATTTCCAAGGCATTAGATATACCATGGAACACAGTGAAGACTGTCATCAGAAGTGGATTACATTTGGCACAACAGTGACATTACCAAGAACTGGACATCCCTCAAAACTTGATGAAAAGACCAGATGAAAATTGGTCCGGGAGGCTACTGAGAGGCCTACAGCATCATTAAAGGAGCTGCAGGACATTCTGGCAGGTACTGGTTGTGTAGTGCATGTGATAACAATCTCCCGTATTCTTCATATGTCTGGGCTGTGGGGTAGGGTGGCAAGATGGAAGCCTTTTCTAACAAAGAAAAAGATCCAAGCCCGGTTCAGTTTTGCTATTTTTTTGCAGCTGGAACTGGGGTTTTTGTCAAGGTGGAGGGAATTATGAACAGTTCCAAATATCAGGCAATGATGGCACAAAAGCTGCAGGCCTCTGCTAAAAAGCTGAAAATTAAGAGGAATTTCACCTTTCAGCACGAAAATGACCCAAAGCATACCTCCAAATCAACAAAAGAATGGCTTCACCAGAAGAAGATCAAAGTTTTTGAATGGCCCAGCCAGAGCCCAGACCTGAATCCCATTGAAAATCTGCGGTGTGACCTGAAGAGGGCTGTACACAGGAGATGCCCTCGCAATCTGACAGACTTGGAGCGCTTTTTCAAGGAAAAGTGGGCAACAATTGCCAAGTCATGGTGTGCCATGCTGATAGATTTCTGCCCAAAAAGACTGAATGCTGTCATAAAGTCAAAGGGTAATTCAACAAAGCATTTGTTTATGGGTGTGCATATATATGCAACCACATTCTTTTTTTATTTTGATTTTTCCACCCTAAAAGATTTCAATTTGTTTTTCAATTGACTTGTACAGATTATAGGTGACATTAAAGGTGGAAAAAGTTCTGAAATCATTAATGTGCATATATATATATATATATATATATATATATATATATATATATATATGTATATATATATATACACTGTGTATTAGTGGATGTAACCAAGGGGGTCAAGGAAAAAATAATACTTGGAGTTGGTACTTAATGCAATGCTTTAGTGAATTTTACATAGATTCTGAGGATTTTTTCAGGATCTACTGAACCACCCAGCTTGTTAAGGGCTCTATAAAATCTGTCCCTATAAATCTTCAGACATACTTGTAAGACAAGACAAAGCTTCAGACAGCATTACTGTGTAATGGTGACAGATGTTGTCAGAAACAGGCACAGCTTAGGCTTACAACTATGTACTACATGACATTCTCATTGCTGTGTAACAGGAGGAGAACAGATGTTCACACAACTTTCCAGCTCCTCAGACACACAACATTACTTTCACTAGGCTCCAGGCTCTTCTGCTTCCAGAAAAGTTTAGAAGAAGCAGAAATCAATCACAGCTTTCTCTATCCTCTACAAACATTCATTGTGCAAATACAGCTATTAAAGACCCAAACTACTTGTGACATTCTACAACATGGTAGTAAATAGGAGGATACACACACTTTTGTACATGCTATGTACTGTTTGTTAGAGCCTGAATATGTCATATAGTTTAACCCTGTCAGTGCTGCTTCTGCATATGTGAACAAGAATTTCCCTCTAATAACAAAAATACCAGTATAAGACCTTGAACTGCCCTCTTATTTCAAAGGTTCCATTCAGACATTTCTTTAATTTTCTTCCTGCAAAAACTAATGCCAACCAATATGGCTGCCACCCAAGGTCATATGTATCTTAGAAGCAGACCATGTGAATGCTATGGGTTCACTGGAAAGAAGTGGCCCATTGCGGGTTGGTCTTGTCCCCATTTTAATCTAATTTAAGAACCTGCACAGGGATATGGTCTCCGTTTGTGTGATTGATTTTTGCTTCTTCTAAACTTTTCTGGTAGCAGAAGAGCCTGGAGCCTAGTGAAAGTAAAGTTGTGTGTCTGCAGAGCTGGAAAGTTAGCAAACGAGGCAGAGTATACAAGTCACGAAAATGGGATGGGTGCATCAGGACCTACCGTCACGGGTGGTTAGGAGTGTGATGGTGTCAAGCAGCTGCCAAAAGCGGCCTAATTTTATGATGGTGCACCCCATTCTTTATGTATAAAACTACAGTACTATCACCACTAACACAGTGGTTGTCACTGTCAGACAGCTTTTCTAGGTTGGCAATTCAGTTATACATCCATGATTTCATAGTGGAATTACAAGGCTTTTGGAATGTAGGAAAACTGTGTGACAATGTTTGGTAATACTGACTCTTACACACATTCTCACAATTTACTGAATTTGAACAATTTGACAAAATAGGACAACTTTGAGACTTATATTAAAGGGGTTGTCCACTACTGGACAACTGATGACCTTTCCATTGGATAGGGCATCAGTATATGATCTGTGGGGGTCCAATACCTAGACCCCGCAACGATAAGCTGCTCCGGTGGCCTCCGGGCACCGGACGTATATGCCGGAAGCAGTTGGCTCAGGTCACAGAATAGCATCCGAGCTGTAGTACTGCAGCTCTGCTCCTATTCAAGTGAATAGGAGCAGAGCTGCAGTTCTGCAGCACGGACGCTTTGCTATGTACGGCTCCATACGTTGCATACTGTGAAATGACATCCGGTTCCTGCAGGCCACTGGAGCAGCTGATCGGTGTGGGGTTCGGGTGTTGGACCCCCACCGATCGTACACTGATGACCTATCCGGTAAATAGGTCTCATCAGTTGTCCGGTAGTGGACAACTCCTTTAAGAGGTCTTTTATGGGGAATGGGAGTTATCCTTTTTGGTCTACCCCTTTTTTAATTGTCAGTAATGTAGAATAACTATTATATTTTAAATATTTTTATATGAATGCTTGTGAATGATACTTATTATGGCTGCCAGATTAAATAAAACCCACGTGACACAATATAAAAATAAGCAGATTAACCCTATCTATAGATTAGTAATAGAGAACTATTGTTATTTGTGGCAAATTAAACCCTCGTTAAGAGTTGCTCTTAACATTACAAGCCGGTCTCTAAAGTGATTTAGTTATTTCAATGTTAGGTTAACAATTAGTCCAGGCCTACCCTGCCTCCCAGTTTGTATAGAAATATAGTGCGGCTAAATTTTACATTTTCCTGTGCTTGATTCTAAATGACTCCCCACACTTAATTATGAGGATGAGAGGGGAAGCCTTATTCCTCTTTGTTATAGGATAAACTTTCAGTAATCCCAAACAAAGGAGCCAGTTCTGGAAGATATGGGATTTGCTGCCGGATTATGGTCTCAGAGATAATGATGTGCAGTCAGCAGAAGCTGGGTTTATTTTAATTCAAATAAGCTGGTAAACAAACCACTGGCATGGGTGATGGTGAGAGGAGCTGTCTGCGGCTGCTACATTGCCCGGCCAATTTATAGGGAAAAATCTATTATACCTCGTTTTCATATGTGTGTAAATTAATACAAGATGCAGATTAATCTACACTTAGGCTACAACATATTGTCATTTTAATAGACTAAGTAACCAATGTCATCTAACATAATTTTCTAGGACTGGGATGTAGCAATGGATGTAGCACTAAATTGGATTTTCATTCCTATTACCGATATTAAGTTTTGCATCCTCCAAACAACCCTTACATTTAAAATGCTGGAATTATATCATGTCTGCCGCAAAATGTGGAATATTGGGAAACAAATATGTGAATTTTGACGACAGTTTGACACGTTTATGTTCACTACCAACAATAGGTAAAATAATTGTGTCCTAAATATTTTGTCATAGAAATGATATTTCTTGGAAAAAAATTAAATATATGGATACTTCTATTTTCTTCATTTAATTTCAAGATTTTTGGGGTATTTTTGTACCATACGAAGCACCCGTTCCTGCTTTAAAGATAATTTTGGGTTCAGTCTACAAAATGAATGAGATTATTAAAGAAACCTCTGGATTTGCACGATTTTATGGACACTATAGAGGGGATTTTCAGATGCAAATTTCAAAGCTCTAGAGATGTTGATAATTAACTGCGCTATTTCCTGGATAGAAGGCACAGAATGCTAATATTACTCACATACACCTGTAAATAATGAGATCTTTTTTAGTATTTGCTGCATTTTAAAAATGTTTATATGTATATTTTATTCAAGGTTATAATATTGTTGATGTAGACTCCTACAGAGTTTTTTGTGAAAATTGTGATACAAATAAATTCAATTGGGAATTGGAAATTGTATGTATTCTTATAAGCACATGCATAATAGTCACCAGCATATTTGTAATATTATTTAACAAAGAAGTTAACTAATAATTAAGTAGGTAGTTGAGCATTGAATACGTAGCTCTATTACTATTATTTTTAATAATAATAAGACGAAGAATAAGTAAAAGAAGGATGATAATAAAGTAGTAGTAGTACTAGTAATAAATGAAAGATCCTGGAAGAATATCAAAACTATTCTACTTACTGTAACAATTTAGATGTGTGTATAATGTTCATCCATGGCTTTTTCCCCAGCAAGCAGGTGTCGATGTATAGGATGAGCACACACTGCTGTATATTTCATATGATTAGGATAATAGATACTATACAGATGAACATTATGCAAAAAGACAGAACATTCTAATTCCAGATGTACCACAAATAGCCTCTTCTATTTCTAATTCTAGCACTATTTTTAGTGGGAGACTGCTATATTGTTAATGCATTATAGCCACTGGAGGTGCAGATCCTTGAGCAATGGACTATTCTTTAAATAAAGGGTGAAGGTGATGTGAAGAAGAATGCAGTTCCTTTTCTCATGCTAGTGCCTGGAGTGCCAGGAGACTGACGGGTTAATGTGCAGAACATCTGCATCCATCTCTCCTCATTCATAACCAACCATGCGGAGTAATGAGCACAAATATGAGGCATATGCCAGCAGCTCCCTGTGTGTTTACCTGAGTACATCATACCTGCCTCATCTACAGGAACCACAAGTGCTGCTCAGCATCTGCTGCTCTACATACACTGGAACAATAGCATTTTACTAGAAATAATATTACTATTATCTTTCATTAATTATCCATAAAATGGGATTGGTGATTGGCAATGCCACTGATGTGTAATATGAAAAAGATAGATAGATAGATAGATAGATAGATAGATAGATAGATAGATAGATAGATAGATAGATAGATAGATAGATAGATAGATAGATAGATAGATAGATAGATAGATAGATAGATAGATAGATAGATAGATGTGAGCTTGATAGATATTAGATACATACTAGACAGAGTTATTAAACCGATAGATAGATAGATAGATAGATAGATAGATAGATAGATAGATAGATAGATAGATAGATAGATAGATAGATAGATAGATAGATACAGACAGACAGATAGATAGATAGATAGATGATTGATAGATATTAGATACATACTAGACAGAGTTATTAAACAGATAGATATTAGACAAATAAATAAATAGATACATAGTTAGATAGATATTGTTATATAGTTAGAAATCTAAAAACAAGTTAATATTGATGAAAATGAATGAGTGATAAAATACCTAGAGAAAGGAAAAGATTGAGGGTGGTGCAAGATTATGGAAAAGTATATATATTTGATTTCACAAAAGTGCAGTCTATATGTTTCTATTTAAATCCCCATAAATAGGAAAGTGCTGTGATTGTGAATGCTTTTACTTCCTTAACAATTGCAGGAATGAATGAAAACATAGTGATCCTGTGATTTGTTCCATTCTACTTTGTTATAAGCAAACATTTTTTTTAAGGACTATTTTCTGCCAAATCTTGCCTAGTGCATAGTAGCTAGCAGAAAACAATACTGTAAATGGCCGCATACAACGCCTGGGGGGGGGGGTCATAAATGCCTCCTGATGACACTTCACCACTAATCAAATCACCCCTCTTATTTACACCCTGGTCATTTCTGAATACACCTGTACATTATTCTTAGCATAAAGCATTGTTTACCACTAGAGAGGCACAATAAATCCATACAACATAAATAACATAAACAGGGAATACTGGTGCTTATAGCTTTAAATAACTGCTCAACCCTTCTCAGGGCTAGGGGCCAAAGACCAATAATACATGGTGGGAGCAGAGATTGTGGGTTACAAGTCACAGAGGTGGATTACTGTCATCTCAAACTTGTAGGGGGAAAGCAAGTTGTGGCATTAATTCCCATAGAAAGGTAGACAAACACGGGCAGAAACTAACAAGTCCCCTGCTGGGCTGCATTATTTATGGGCTGTAAAACCTCACTAATAGCCCAGACCTTCATCCTAGTGCTTTTCTGTGGGTTTGTGAGGACACACTTCATCATAATTATATGGTGCACTGGGGTAAGTAGTCCAACCAGAAACATTCATTATATAAATATGAAGAAATAAAAAAAGAAAGAATAATATGCAAAAGATAGATAGATAGATAGATAGATAGATAGATAGATAGATAGATAGATAGATAGATAGATAGATAGATAGATAGATAGATAGATAGATAGATAGATAGATAGATAGATAGATATTAGATTGATAGATAGATATTAGATTGATAGATAGATATTAGATTGATAGATAGATATTAGATTGATAGATAATAGATAGATAGATAGATAGATAGATAGATAGATAGATAGATAGATAGATAGATAGATAGATAGATAGATAGATAGATAGATATTAGATTGATAGATAGATATTAGATTGATAGATATTAGATCGATAGATATTAGATAGATAGATATTAGATAGATAGATAGATAGATAGATAGATAGATAGATAGATAGATAGATAGATAGATAGATAGATAGATAGATAGATAGATAGATATTAGATTGATAGATATTAGATTGATAGATATTAGATTGATAGATAGATATTAGATTGATAGATAGATATTAGATTGATAGATATTAGATCGATAGATATTAGATAGATAGATAGATAGATAGATAGATAGATAGATAGATATTAGATAGATAGATAGATATTAGATAGATAGATAGATAGATAGATAGATAGATAGATAGATAGATAGATAGATAGATAGATAGATAGATAGATAGATAGATAGATAGATATTAGATTGATAGATAGATATTAGATTGATAGATAGATATTAGATAGATAGATAGATAGATAGATAGATAGATAGATAGATAGATAGATAGATAGATAGATAGATAGATAGATAGATAGATAGATAGATAGATAGATAGATAGATGTTAGATTGATAGATATTAGATTGATAGATAGATATTGGATCGATAGATTCATAGATAGATAGATAGATAGATAGATAGATAGATAGATAGATAGATAGATAGATAGATAGATAGATAGATAGATAGATAGATAGATAGATAGATAGATAGATATTAGATTGATAGATATTAGATTGATAGATATTAGATTGATAGATAGATAGATAGATAGATAGATAGATAGATAGATAGATAGATAGATAGATAGATAGATAGATATTAGATAGATAGATAGATAGATATTAGATAGATAGATAGATAGATAGATAGATAGATAGATAGATAGATAGATAGATAGATAGATAGATAGATAGATAGATAGATAGATAGATAGATAGATAGATATTAGATTGATAGATAGATATTAGATTGATAGATAGATATTAGATAGATAGATAGATAGATAGATAGATAGATAGATAGATAGATAGATAGATAGATAGATAGATAGATAGATAGATAGATAGATAGATAGATAGATAGATAGATGTTAGATTGATAGATATTAGATTGATAGATAGATATTGGATCGATAGATTCATAGATAGATAGATAGATAGATAGATAGATAGATAGATAGATAGATAGATAGATAGATAGATAGATAGATAGATAGATAGATATTAGATTGATAGATATTAGATTGATAGATATTAGATTGATAGATAGATAGATAGATAGATAGATAGATAGATAGATAGATAGATAGATAGATAGATAGATAGATATATTAGATAGATAGTATATTGATATACTATGAATAGAAAGAAAGAGAGAGAGAATAATATGAATATGAATAGTAGATACAGATTTTTTTTATTACAGCTATATTATATACAAGTTATGTGCATAATAGAATAAAACACACACACACACACACACACACACACACACACACATATACTGTTTCCAATGTATAAAGAGAAAATAAGGTAATGTAGAAAGGTGGAATATAATAGGGATCGATAGATCGTTTATTACCAATATGTTTTAAGTTGTTATCTTGTAACATTTCATTCTCTATTTTTGTCACCATTATGCAGCAGTATCATTTTGGGGACATAATGAAGGGTCTGGTGAATCTGTTACCATTATATTTTCATGTAACTAATAATATCGCTTTATGATATAACGTCTGCACAAAGCTTAGAAAAGACCCATCCGGGAAGATACAGCAGCAGCAGGATGAGGGATCTTGGAGAATAATTGTATTAAAATATGAAGAGATCAGCTCAAGCTTCCAATGTCTCTTCCTGGAGAAAAAAAAATAATCTTTGTGAAATGCCTATTCTATGGCTCCAATAAACAGAAGCCATTACCTCACGGCTGCTTTTGTTGGCCCTATACAAGAGAGAACAAAATGGTTATTGAGGGGAGCGCTTTAGATTGTGATTGTGGGTAGTATGCACAAAGAGCACTGTTATTGTATTAAAAGAACCATCTGTAGCAGAAACAATGCCATCAAATTATCTGTGAATACCCAGTGTAAAGTATAAAGCTGCCTCTCTGGTGCGGGGTGGGGGCATGTGCAGCACTCTTACGGGAACGACAGTTTTGTGTCTGTGTTGTTGTCGGTTCATTCTTCTAAAAAACAGCCATAAACGCTGCTTCTTGTTCCAGGAGCTGGAGAGTGCAGAGCAGCAGCCGGCTGGATGGATGGAAGGAAGGATGGAGGGATGTGGCAGCTATCCGCTCCCTGCCCCAGCTACAACATATCTGGCTGCCTGGCTTCAGGGCTGGGGCTTCAAGGCAAACGTTTAGGGTTCCTGCACTACACGGACTCCCCTTTATTGCTGCCAATCAAACCGCTGAGAAGACAACACCCCGAGTTGCTGCCACGTAAGTAATTGCAAGCAAACTTTGACACCCCCTCCTCCTGGAGCTATTTTATTTCGGATCTAAGAGTGATCAGCATCCCGCCCATGTGCCAATCATCCGTGTAGCCGGGGCTCTAGTGGGTTCAGGCAGCCTAGCTCTGGTTCAAGGACTCTGCCTGCATGTTAACCTGTTCAGTGCCGGGAAAGTGCACACCTGTGCTTAGGCTAAATCAGGAGTCCATCATGCCCAGCTGTCTGATAGACATCTGCATGCCATGCCATACACCTGTTTAGACTTGTAGTTCTGAGGGCAGAGGGGCATTGATTGGTGACGTTGCCCAGACTTCCCCCTTGTCTACTGGAAGATAGAGCATTAAATGAGAAAGTGTGTAACCACCTGTAGATGTTCTAATTCCAACCTGATGTGTTCTTCCAAACCAGGAGCCAATGTTACAAGTGCAATAAGAACTCATCTCATTCCCCCATACTAGGCAAAGACAATCCATGCCTAAAACTTAGTATTATTATTATTATTATTATTATTATTATTATTATTATTATTACTATTTCAGAAGGTTTAAATCCACCTATAGACATTAGTTACTTTAAATGATGCAGCATTTGCATACATACCATGTCCTATTGTGCTGTACCGTGAATGTAAAATACCAAATACTATATTGTTTCTATAGCATTATCATATTACTCCATATGTACAGTGATTTAGGTTATTTATTTGTAAACTACTAGGTGTGCTCGTGTTGGGCATTGGGTTTACATGTGGCAGTAGAAGACTTATATGTACAGATGTACCTGAGATGTAATTTTAATGGGAATATTGTGGGCTGCACAAAAATACAGATAACACATTATGATAATACTTCAGGGGTCATATATTAATAGTGTCATTTATATTATATTATATATATATATATATATATATATATATATATATATATATATATATATACCATACCGTACCCCTGAATCTTCAACATATTTATGAATTTCATATATTTGTTGTACCTTTCATTAATGGAAAGTTTCTACAACAGCTCTAGGCTGTCATACAAGTACGTAACATTTTATGTTGTTAGATAAAACTGCCATATACATGTTAGCCTATAGAAATTGCTGTAGGTATCGGAGTAATATGATATATGTATACGACATTTCATAAATAGCCTTGTATGTGTTATGAAAGATTACAAACTCAGCTCTGCTCCATCTTACAAACTCTGTCGGCTCTTCCGTATCTTCATGTGGGAGGCCAGTCCTGTGAACGTTATAGCCTTTTAGGTTGCTCTTTGGCGCCTCCTCTGACTCCATGTGGAATTACATGTCTCATATTTATTGAAGATCCTATAGTTCTGGGCAGCCTGGATTTATTTATTTTGTGAACATGGGGCAACCTGTAGGATGAGGGTCAGCAATACTTAAAGCCAGACAACTCTAATAGTCTACATCTCTGCCCACTACCCAGAAATGGGGATTATAGCCCCCATGTTTTTGAATATGTGATGGAAATGAGCTTCAACCATGAAGAAAGATGTGTACATTAGATTTTGCACATTGGACACATCTGTTTACTGTTGTCATGTAATTTCTACTTGTATATACGATTTCTTGGGCAGAATTAGAGAGAGAGGTTAATGTTGGGCTGTATGATGCAGATGTGATTGGCAGGGGAGAAGGTGTTGAGAGCAGGTCATGCTGCAGTATTTACAGCCCACTGCCTGATACAGAGCCTTTGTTAGGGCTGCAAAGCTAATTTAGTGCTGATCAAAAGCGCTACATAGTTAAAGGGCCGGTAATGACTGCTAATTTCATCTCGCACTTGTACATCCCCAACCGCTGTCATTAAGGACAGGCCATGGAAGTGCAGGTGAAGAGCAGCTCCTGAAGTCGATTTTTTTTAATACAAGACTAATCCACAGAACCAGATTCTCAGTTTTATATTTCAATTCTTTATTATGCCCAAGGCCTTCCTATTGTTGCACACATATATCATTACACTTATGTATTAATTTGTGTACAATACAGAATGGTGCAAATAAATGACAGTATATGGGGGTGAGAATGTGCAAAATATATTTTATATCCACCTCCAATACCCACAGCCCTGACATTTTTTATTTATTTTTAACAAATACAGTCAATGGCGCAGCAGTTGCATTATTGCAGTTTAGATATATCCTTTAAGTGCTCCAGCTAGTTATGCCACAATATTGGCCTACATGTATGACAAAAATGGCAGCAGATCAAATGTGCAAAGAAAATTATTGATACTCGACTTCTCATATGTTAGAGGCCATTAACAATATTTCATGATAATTATGATCATAATAAAGAGCAAGCTTGAGAATAATACTTTACAATCAATACACATAGAAGAGCATTTGCATATATATATGTACAATATACAGAGAAAGAGAATGCACCCGAATGGGAACAATGGGGGCTACTACAGTCTCCTTCACTGGACACCAGCACTGAAATGCTCCTGCCTAATGCTGCTGCTGCATAATGAATGCCTGCCCCCCTTACCCCCTCCCTCTTGTCACTGAGAAAAGTTTCTGCGCTGGGTGAATGTGACATTTATTGGCGGGTAACCCCCTGCACTCCGGACCACAACAACTACCAGCTTTGTTTTCTTATTTATCCTACAAAGTAGATTTAACTACTTCTGACATAACTATACTACAGATGACAGAGATGATTTGGATTGATTGATTGATTGATTGATTGATTGATTGATTGATTGATTGATTGATTGATTGATTGATTGATTGATTGATTGATTGATTTGATAAACATAGAAATTAGATGATAGATAGATAGATAGATAGATAGATAGATAGATAGATAGATAGATAGATAGATAGATAGATAGATAGATAGATAGATAGATAGATATGAGATAGATAGATAGATATGAGATAGATAGATATTAGATAGATAGATAGATAGATAGATAGATAGATAGATAGATAGATAGATAGATAGATAGATAGATAGATAGATAGATAGATATTAGATTGATAGATAGATATTAGATTGATAGATAGATATTAGATTGATAGATATTAGATAGATAGATAGATAGATAGATAGATAGATAGATAGATAGATAGATAGATAGATAGATATTAGATTGATAGATAGATATTAGATTGATAGATAGATATTAGATTGATAGATATTAGATAGATAGATAGATAGATAGATAGATAGATAGATAGATAGATAGATAGATAGATAGATAGATAGCAGGGCATATACAGCAGATGTAGGCCGTCTTTCATGGACATTTTGGCAAACATAACTGGCACAATATTGGTGTTGTCCAGTCTCATCCCATCAGAGATGTTGATAATTCAGTGGGAAATGTGGTGACTGTATTAATAAATATGATACATTTTTTAATATGCCATAATTTTTCTCACGTAAGGTTATGAATACTTGGACCTTAGAATATTTTAAATAGTTTTCATTGCTTAATATAATGACTAGAGATCTGCATTACATTTCACAAGTGTCATTTAATTTCTTTTTACAGTCTTCAAAGTACATGAGCTCTGCAATTGTAGACATGGTCAAAACTGATATATATTTAAAAAAAAAAAATCACCTTTTTGAGTCCTTTATGTTTTTTTTAGTGTGTGGAGTAAAGAGCCGTAGAAGACCCCGCTAAGATTGTGTGATGTATCCTTAGCAAGTAATTGAGGATGTGTCAGATGTGTGGCTGTGCTGAGCACGTTGTCTTGGGCCCCCCCTGTTGGACACAGTGGGAGCTGCACAGTGCCAGTCCTGATCTAGCTCTAGTATGTGCCTTGTGCCATTTTCATTATAGAACTTTTTTCCTCTGACAGAAACAGGAAAGCTGTGTGTGTAGAATATGCTAAATCTTAAATGAGGGAAAGGTCTGGCGATGTGAGGGATGAGTACCAGGTGTCTTCATTTATGTCAATCCTTTATTCATCATTACTTTCTATGATGTCTCCAATATCTATCAGGAAAATCATCAGCATTATTCAGTCACTATATAGATATTTATAATTCATTACAACCGCTTTAATATCTTGTGTTGTCAATTGTGCAGAATTAACAACATTATCTATTTATTTATCTTTTTTACTATCTATATACCTTTAACTATTTTCTATTCTTTCATATTTATATTTTTATATCTATACATATAGATCTCATGTTACAAGTGCCTATAAGAGCTTCCCTCGGCTATATCCCTAGAATGTATCTATCAGAGGGGTGAATTGTGAATATTATTACACAACTCAATAATACTATGCTTGTTACATATTATATTGTGCAGAAATACCCACCACACTGTATAACCATGGATATTCAATGGGTCAACTTAATTTTTTTTAGGCATATGACTATTTATTTTACCTTATCTACCAGTATATACAGTAAGATATTTATTTTATTTCATGATTATCATAATATAAAAGCTGAAAATGTAGTTTATGTTGTATTCTGAATAACTGCTCATCCATGGAAATTTAATATTATATTTTTATCAACTAGTCATTCTTCATTCATGAGTGATGCTGGGCATTATTACCTTGTTATATAGACATTATTTGTTGCAACATGTGGCATTTAATTGGCTACATATGTAAATATTATTACTGTGTATCCTCTATCGGGGCTATGGATTTTACAGAGTACTTGCAGATTACTTTAACATTGAAAATGCCTTTGACAAAGTATAAGCAGATCTTCTATTCATTTCACATTTCCTATAATTGCTTAACATGATAAGGTGGCACAGATGGTTGATCTGAGTAAAGGCATATGATCCGATATTATGCCAGTGTACGCCTGGCCTGAGGATGGGGTAAGGTAGCTGCTGGATGCGCTGTGAATTCCGCTGCTTGTCAAGAGTCCTTGAAGGAAATGATTGGATAAATGTGGTTGTGGATGAGGCGCCTGTTATTGCCCTGTACCTAGAATGCCACTTCTCACAATTACAATTGCTACGCTTCCTGATCGGCCATGAACAAAGCAGGAACCCAGTCCTTCCAGATAATCAATAAGAAATTTCAAGGACGCTCTTGTGCTACCGGGTAATTGTTCTGGAGTAGGATAGAAAATAAAATCTCATTGACCAGGTATTACTGGGAACAAACACACTTTCCACTACATTACTAGCAAGTATGTGCGTGTATAGAGCTTCTCTGTTTTATCATTTTATATATATATATATATATATATATATATATACATATATGTATATATAGGTATGTATATATATATATATATATATATATATATCTATATATGTATATATACATATATATATATATATATATATATATATATATATTATATATTTATTTTACTTTTATTTATTTTTTTCCTAATGTGATATTTTAGATCACACGTAAATATATAATACCCGATAAACTCATGTAAAGTTCAGGATACATTTTCAATGCAAATGGATTGTGCAATCGAATTGGATGCTTTACATGTACAGAGGCCTTATCAATATATTATAATACGTTAATGAATGAAACGATATATATTTTTATTTGTTTTCTTTTAAGTTTTTCTCTAGAGTATTTATGCGGCCTCTGTTTCTACAAGGTGTAAAGCCTGAGGTTTGTTGGCAAAATCGATTTGCAAACTTTTATCCGCCATAGTCGGTAAATGACAATAATACAATGCAATTTTCTGTTCACTTATAAAAAAAAATGACAAATTTTAGTTGAAAATCTCATTACAATTTTCTTCTGTATTGTATTTCACTGCCTATGTCATATTAAATGAGTAAAAAATAGTTCGCTGCAAATTTATTTAAGTTCAATTGCTTTTTTATTAGAATTGTGAATAATTATAATTCTTGGGTTTGCTTGATAAATAATGGAACTTCATTTATTTATTTATATATACACACTAATTGTTTTGTTATAGAAAACAAAATTACGTTATCATTATTATTATTATTATTATTAATATTATTAATAATAAAAATAATATAAATAATAATCATAATAATAATATTTTTTTCGTTTGTATAAGAGTATTATTTCATTTTCCATACAGCCTAGTTGTGGCCTTGGGTTTTAGATTCTACCATAATTTGGCAGTTAATAATCCACATCTTATATTCATTTTCTACATTGTGACAATCTTTTTAGATCACTACATAAAAAGATATGCCTAAACTTCTGGACAGAGTATGATATGGTGAAACAGTCACGTAAAATGTGCCACTTATAACGCCATTAATTCCATTAAATCGCTGTAAAATTATGTTTAAAACATTTGGCCAAGAAATGGTTTCTGAGCAAAAAGGCAAAGCATGAACCATCATCTACTTATATTGGACTTATATGCCCCACGAGTAGCATTGTGTAATACTGAGGCAAGTGTGTGTAACCTGATATATACATTTCCTAATATATTTTATGGCCTGTAACTAAAGGTTGCTATGCATTTAATACGAATAGATTATGCCATCAAATTGGAGGTTTTAAACAAACAAAGACTTTTTTTAATATAAATAAATAAATGTAT
The DNA here is from genome assembly GCF_050947455.1 of Rhinoderma darwinii. NCBI lineage: Eukaryota > Metazoa > Chordata > Amphibia > Anura > Rhinodermatidae > Rhinoderma > Rhinoderma darwinii. Next base: position 148,674,027 of record NC_134690.1, read on the forward strand.
CTATACTTTTTATTTATTTTCGTGTATGTTATACTATATGATATTTATACGGTCTCTGTATACAACAGGAGTAAAGCTACGGATTGGATCACATAATCGATTTGCATTGACAGTACCAACTTCTATCCACCATAGTCACTCAGTATTAAGTAGCAGGGCATTCATTATTTCCGAAGGAGATAAAACTCTCATAGCCCAATAGGATCTTTTCAGATTTGTAATTAGAAAATAAAATGAGGCAGCTCTTCTTCTTCTCCTCCCTCCTCCTCCTCCTCCTGCTCTTTACCAGGGTCTGTGAGTGCTTTCCCCCAATACTGGTGGTCGTCAGGCTGCACTAATTAGCAATGCTGAGAAATTCCTGTTAACAAGGACATTCTCCCAGTGCCCCTTCTCCCCTGCAGTTCTTCATTTCCATAAGAAGATTAGGAGGAGTACCGGGAACACACTCACATGCAGATGGAGCCATATAATAGCATGATGCTTGGCCGCCTCTCCCCTCATTACTGCAACCTAAACCTCTAGCTCCCTGCACTTTCTTTATAAACACCTTACTACTGGAATACTAAGGCAGGAAGCTTTACTTCGGTTCTGACCAATGTCATGATTTGCACTTTTTATTTCATAAATTTAAGATAGATGATATATATTTACATAGATAGATAATAGATAGATTTAGATGAATATAAAATTAAACTAATAAAAAGTCAATAAATTCTCTTCATATTGAGAATTTCTTCTTGCATTATCACTTATGGTTTTTTTCAATACCTTTTTTGTTCAATAAGTAAAGAGTAGATTACTGCAAATTTGTGTTTATGTTAAATCACTTTTTATAGATAGATAGATAGATAGATAGATAGATAGATAGATAGATAGATAGATAGATAGATAGATAGATAGATAGATAGATAGATAGATAGATAGATAGATAGATAGATAGATATGAGAGCGATAGATGATAGATAGATATGAGATAGATAGATAGATAGATAGATAGATAGATAGATAGATAGATAGATAGATAGATAGATAGATAGATAGATAGATAGATAGATAGATAGATAGATAGATAGATAGATATGAGATAGATAGATAGATAGATAGATAGATAGATATGAGATAGATAGATAGATAGATAGATAGATAGATAGATAGATAGATAGATAGATAGATAGATAGATAGATAGATAGATAGATAGATAGATAGATAGATATGAGATAGATAGATATGAGATAGATAGATATGAGATAGATAGATAGATATGAGATAGATAGATAGATATGAGATAGATATGAGATAGATAGATAGATAGATAGATATGAGATAGATAGATAGATAGATAGATAGATAGATAGATAGATAGATAGATAGATAGATAGATAGATAGATAGATAGATAGATAGATAGATAGATAGATAGATAGATAGATAGATATGAGATAGATAGATAGATAGATAGATAGATATGAGAGCGATAGATAAATATGAGAGCGATACATAGATTAGACATATATTAGATAGATCAATCGATTGATAGATGTTCAAGAATAGGCAGCACTCAAATTCAAAGTGGAAAAAAATGGGTTTTTATTTGCCCTCATGCAGCGTTTCGGATCTATTGCAGGAGCCTTTTTCAAGCTTGAAAAAGGCTCCTACAGTAGAGCCAAAACGTTGCATGAGGGCAAATAAAAACCCATTTTTCCACTTTGCATTTGAGTGCTGCCTATTCTTGAACATATATTGGAAGATTTTGGAACCGTGATCGGGTTCCTGAGGCGTGCACCCACTCATAAGTTATACTGGTGCTGCTGGATGGATGGACTAGATAGGTAGATAGATAGATAGATAGATAGATAGATAGATAGATAGATAGATAGATAGATAGATAGATAGATAGATAGATATGAGATAGATAGATAGATAGATAGATAGATATGAGATAGATAGATAGATAGATATGAGATAGATAGATAGATAGATAGATAGATAGATAGATAGATAGATAGATAGATAGATAGATAGATAGATAGATAGATAGATAGATAGATAGATATGAGATAGATAGATAGATAGATAGATAGATAGATAGATAGATAGATAGATAGATAGATAGATAGATAGATAGATAGATAGATAGATATTAGATAGATAGATAGATAGATAGATAGATAGATAGATAGATAGATAGATAGATAGATAGATAGATAGATAGATTAGATAGATATTTTAATATGGAGCACTAAATTACATTATTATTATTATTATTATTACTTTACTAATATTCTTATTATTTAATAACTCTTATACTACCCTGGGATTACGTAACAGGTTATATATAGACTGTGCCATGATTTGGCAGTTAGCTGGCGTTAAATCTCTGATATTAATTTTCTAGTTCTACGATGTGACAATCTTAGGATGCTACATGAAGAGATGTGCCTAAACTGCTGGACAGTATATATAATATGGAGAAACTGT